>NC_090766.1:3886772-3894272 GCF_036898095.1 Palaemon carinicauda | reverse complement strand
GACTTAAATTGGCGAATAATTATTTATTTTGACGATTGAAAAAATCATTTTTTTTTTTTTTTTTTTTTAAAGCGTGATAAGTTCCAAATCTGTGAGATTGCTCGACAGTTATTTTCTGTTTTTGAGAGCATCACAGTCTAGTTTTTAATCGTAGTTGCTGGTAAAGAAAGAAGCGGAGACATTAGCCTACCAGTGCCTGGTTCTAGGCCTAAATTCCTTTTTTTTATAGCCAGTGATGAAATTAGAAGGTTGTATTTTCGTAAAATCAAGTCGATATTCAACTTAAAAATTACGGTACTGAGTTCCAGTTATATATTCTGATGAGATTTTGGAGAAGAAAATTTGACGCTTTTCTCGCGTTTTTAAGATTGTGAAAACTGTTGGTGGCGATGAAATGTCGTATAAGACGATTTAATTACCTCCGCCAACGAAGTTGGAAGGAGGTTATGTTTTTTTCCCCTGTTTGTGTGCTTTTTTTGTGTGTGAATCCCTTCCAGGTCTCAACAATTAATCCCTGAAAGTTTCATTACTCTATGAGTAAAATTGTGTCCCGGAAGTTGTTCACGAACAAACAGACAAACAGGGGCGAAATCATAACCTCCTCCCTACTTCGTTGGCGGAGGTGGTAATACGAGTGCATAGAAATTATTAATTCACTTTACTCCCTTGAAGGGCTGTTTTCCTGGTCCTATCACTAAGGGAAACCTTGTGTCTTATAGAACCTACATCATCAGTTTATCGTATACATCCTAATGTATTTAGCGTATACATACTGTCCCTGGTAAGTATGCTATACACAATTATTTGGTTTAAATATTGTTTCCACAATCTCACTTAACGGTAGCCCTAAGAAATTCAGCCTTCGCAAAGCTTGCATTCTAAATTCTTTTCTTGGTGTCTACAACCTAGTTTAGGCTGCTGTCATTATCAGCCACGCCCACCAGTTACGCCCAAAACTCTCTCTCTCTCTCTCTCTCTCTCTCTCTCTCTCTCTCTCTCTCTCTCTCTCTTTCTCTCTCTCTCTCTCTCTAAATGTAGACTACAACAATCTCTTCACGCTTAGCACAAATCAGTCCTAAATTAACGGATACAAACTGGAATTGAAAAGATACAACTCCGCTCAATGTTGTAATTTCTTTACATACAAAATAGCAAATACTTGGAATACATTTCCAGTGGATGTAGTAAACAATAACACGGTTAACGAGTTCAAGAATACGTTAGACAGCATCATAAAAACTCAGAACTGTTTGATTTCGGTGTCCCTTCAATATTGTCAAAAACAACTTTGCAATATTCTTATCTCAGAGTTAAGCAAACGTAACTAGAGGGGCACTCAGTAGAGTGCAGACCTCCGCCCCGGCAGCGTATATCTGGACCTTTTGCTAGATTTTGACCTTGACCTTTAACCTTAACATATATCATTTGGCGTGGATTTTCATACACTCAAATATGAACCAAGTTTGAAGTCTGTGACAATGATGTCAGACTTATGCCTGATTACGTGATCGTGGCCATGACCTTGACCTTTGGCCTTGACCTTCCAAAATTTATTCATTTCCAGCTTTTTACATAACAGTTAATCCCTACAAGTTTCATTACTCTACGATTAAAATTGTGTCCAGAGGGGTGTTCACAAACAAACAAACACAAACAAATTACACACACACAGAGGTGGTAAAACATAACCTTCCATCATCGTTGGCGGGGGTAAATTATGTCAGCAGCTGGGAGTTCCTTAGTCTGTAAAATTAGAAGGTTTTTTTTTTTTTATTTATAAATTAAAAATTCAATGGCATATTTTTGACAAGGTCACTTCAGTCCTTCGACAAAGCCAACCCAGCGCAGGGTCTCGCTTGGTCCTTCCTATCTTTGCGTAGAAGTAGATTAAAGATATCCTTTTTACTCCCACCAACGAAGATGGGAGGAGGTTATGTTTTCGCCCCTATTTGTTCATTTGTCTGTTTGTGAACAACCTGATGGCCACAATTTTACTCACAGAGTAGTGAAACTTTCAGGGATTAATTGTTATGTTGAGACGTGGAAGGGATTCAGTTTTGAAAGTCCTAGGTCAAAGGTCAAGGTCAAGGTCGAGCAAAAGGTCGACAGAAATAAGCTGCCGTATTGGAGGTCTGCACTCTCGAGTGCTTTTCTAGGTTAATTTGGTTTTGATTGGTACATACCTTGACGGTCTCTCTCTCTCTCTCTCTCTCTCTCTCTCTCTCTCTCTCTCTCTCTCTCTCTCTCTCTCTCTCTCTCTCTCTCTCTCTCTCACTAATTATTTGAAGGTAGTAACCATATAATCATTTGAAACATATGTAGGTGTATAGGATCGGTAGGTTGGATTCCCAGAAACAGATTATTTATAGGTTTAGATTAAGTCGTCCTTCAGTCAGCTCATGCAATTAATTAAACAAGTGTTTGGGAGAATAAGAGGCTTAGATTAGATCTCAAAGGACTCTATACCAACAAGATATTGAAATTCAGTTTAAAGAGAAGCAGGAAATTGCCGTGAAAAGAAAAAAATATTTGTCGAAACAATGTGTTTTTTAACTTTTTTTTTTTTTTAGAAAATATTCTTGGGAATACTTTCATTGAAATTACTTGTTTCGTATCAAATTGCAATATTATTTCTTCATATTCCATTAGCGGACAGGTGTAAACGCCTCATTAGTTGATTATTGACTAAACTCTTACCGCAAGTGGGTAGTGGTGTCCGTCTGTTTTCGACTAGTCGAACAAAATGGTTTTCTGCACATTTGTTCTTCGTTAAGAAGACGGACTGACCCACTCGTCGGTGAATTCTTACCTCCCCCAACGAAGTATGGAGGAGGTTGTTTTTGCCCCTGTTTGTGTGTGTGTGTGTTTGTGACCAACTTCCTGACCACAATTTTACTTAGAGTAGTAAAACTTTCAGGGATTAATTTACATGTTAAGACGTGAAAGTGATTCCATTTTGAAAGAACTAGGTCAAAGGTCAAGGTCGATCAAAAGGTCAAGAAATAAGCTGCCGTGGCCGACGTCTGCCCTCTACTGAGTGCCCCTTTAGTTTTTATATAAGTTTTTAATCTAAAAATATGAAGTCTTATATAGTGATAAAACACACTGAACAGTTCGTTTAATATAAAAGTAAAAAGTTGAATTCGTTTTGCATGAATTCAATTTGTTACTAATGTTTCATGTTGACATTTCCGGCGACAATATCATTTTGATGAAACAATAGTGTTTATTAATGATCCACATGACTGCGTATGGCTTCGATACTGTCTTTTAAGATTTTGTGGACTAAGCAATATGAATCGAAGGCGTGACTATAGTTTTCTGTGTACTTCAATTTCTTCAATTTTGTGGCCGTGATAAATGGTAGCGTTTGTAGGAATGTTTTCTACACTATGTAAAGATGTTTTCTATGTAAGGAAATTTGTTGTTTTAATTGATCTACAACTAGAGGGGAACTCAGTAGAGCGCAGACCTCCGCCCGGAAGGTTATTATTCGACCTTTTGTTTGACACTGTTCGACCTTAACATGTATTAATTGCCATGGATTTCCAAACACTCAAATATGAACCTAGTTTGAAGTCTCTGTGACAACGATATCCAAACTTGTGGCTGATGACGTGAATTGAACATTCTGCTTGACCTTGAGCTTTGACCTTGACCTACCAAAATCTAATCGTTCCCAGCTCTTTACATAAGAGTTAATCCCTGCAAGTTTCATTACTCAGTGATTAAAATTGTGGCCAGGAAGCTGTTCAAAAACAAACACACACACACAAACAAGCACACAAGCAGGCCATAAAACATAACATCCTTTCAACTTCGTTGGCGAAGGTAATCATCAACAACATGAATAATTTGGACTTTATTAAGGGTGATCGTAAAGGAACAGTGCTGCTGTTGAGGTTTAGCCCCGAAAGTCTGTGTTTAGATGTTATTACAATTAAAATTTTAATCTAACTTGAACAAATGAATTTAATATTCATGTTTGATAATGTAACATCCTTGCTTGGTGATTGCCAGACTGGGGTTCGAGTCTCATTCAAACTTTCTAATTCCTTTGGTCGCTGCAACCTCACTAACCTTGTGATCTAAGGATGGGGGTTTGGGGGAGCCTATAGGTCTATCTGCCGAGTCATCAGCAGCCATTGCTTGGCCCTCCCTGGTCCCAGCTTGGATGGAGAGAGGGGCTTGGGCGCTGATCTTACGTATATATGGTCAAGTCTCTAGGGCATTGTCCTGCTTAATAGGGTAATGTCACGGTCCCTTGCCTTTGCCATTCATGAGTGGCCATTAAACCTTTAAGCCTTGAAACTTTTTGTACATAAGCACTGGTTCCACATCATCTGTAGAATGTCGTCAGTGACACCATACAATAGTGTTAATCTTTATATGAAATTACTCTTTTGGAACCAAATTCTAAAATACCTGTCCAAGGTAAATCATGTTTGTGTTTCCAGGTGACGTAGGTGATCTTAGATGTGGTTTTCATATTGTAATAATCCTGGCTTTTTCTAAAACAGTCATGGAGTGTCTTGTTACCTCAGTCAAGGTGGTTATAAGATCGAGTCGGTTTATTTATTTATTTGTCTGTGGAGAGGATTACGTCAAAACTACTCGACGGATTTTGACGAAATTTTCACCACAGATAGATCTTAGGTCATGGATGACCCTATTAAATTTTGGAGATATATCCGGATCTGGATTCGGATACTAGATCCGGATTAGCATTTTTCGCCATTTTAAAGATAACGTCAAAACAAATTCGGGGATTTTTTATGATAATTCCATCACAGATAGATCTTAGGTCATGGACGACTCGGTTAACCTTTGGCGGAGGTCAGAAATCTGTGTTTGCTCCTTTATAATAGTTTTTTTTTTTTTTTTTTTTTTTTTTTTTTTTTTTTTTTTTTTTTTTTTTTTTTTTTTTTTGTGGTTCAGAATCTGGCTGGAAGTCTAGCCTGTAGTGGCGACTGTTAATGGCCTCTCGTATAGTTTACTTTTACCTCAAGGGCTGCTTTTCTGGGCCTATACTTTAGGGGAACCTTACTCTCTACAGAACTTTTCATATTTTATTTCATCGTATACATTCTAAGACATTCAGCTTTTCTTAATGCATATTGCTCCTTGATTGTCCATATCATCGAAGCACTTTGAAAATAGTCTTTAGTTTCCTATTGAGACCCTTAATATCTTCAGTCATTCGAAGGTCTAGTGGAAGCTTCTTGTATGGTCTTGGGACCGCAATTTGAAAGATCTAGAGTCTAGAACCTAGCACCTTTGACGTGTAAGTTGATTCCAATAATTTGAAACCATCTCGTGTCAAATATGTAGCAATTCTCTTAGATATTTTGGACGTCCGGTTCTGATAACTTAATGGGTTATTGTGCATAATTGTTGAACAAAATTTTTGCTTTAATAGGCATCCAGTGTAAATCAATTAGTATAGGAGTGATCAATTAAACGACTATATTTTTTCAAATCAATTAAATTGTTATGCTGAACTATTATCTTTGTCTTATTACCTCCGCCAACGAAGATGGGAGTAGGTTATGTTTTCTCCCCTGTTTGTCCGTTTGTCTGTTTGAGGACAACATTCTAGCCACAATTTTGCTCAGAGAAGTGAAACTTTCAGGGATTAATTGTTATGTTGAGACGTGGAAGGGATTAAACTTTGAAAGTCTTGGGTCAAAGGTGAGGGTCGCCCGAAAAAATACTCCCACGATCTAAATTGATTCTGGGAAAGTCGAGCTGGTTTCGTGAAATAAGCTGCCGTGGCGGAGGTCTGCACACATACAGCGCTTTACTAGTTTATAATGGCTTTCTAAAGGATAATGGATCCTTACCCCCTCCCCCACCAATACCACTTTCCTATCCGGGTGGGTAACTTAGTCTGAGAGTTAGAAGTTCGCTATTTGTTAACCAACACTCCCAGTTGAAAAATCGTTTTGGCTTCGTAAGTGAATCTTATTATTCTATTTCACTGCGATTAACGCCTTCCAGTTTTTACATGTGGTATTAAGATGTCTTTTGTCTTGTGTAATGTATGGAATTATTCCTTTTCCAGTAATTTAACTTCAAACTGTTAAGATTTCCAGTGAGTTTGACGAAATTGAGGCCTTCAAACTATGCTTCACAAGCCTCATGGCATGTATACAGTGGTGATACGTTCGCCTAGTATTCGCATGACAGCAGATTGATCCCAGCCTGACACCGTGAGTTTAAGCTGTTTACTTGGGAGGCTACTGCTGTGTTTAGGCACCACAGTGGGGTGTTGGGCTTACCAGTCTGACGTTCTGGTGAGCATCTATTCTGATGAAAATTGAACTGAAACCAGACACCTTTAAAGGGCATTTACCCTCAACATCACATCCTGGATTGAGACCAGGATGTTTTAAAGGTTTAAAGGCTGCTCATGAATGGCATAGGCAAGGGGTAGTGACATTGCCCTATAAAGCAGGACAACGCCCTAGAGACTGACCAATCTTCCTCTCCACCCAAGCTAGGACCAGGGAGTGCTAGGCGATGGCTGCTGATGACCCAGCAAGTAGATCTATAGGCTCCCCCAAAACACACCATCCTTAGTTCACAAGGATGGTGAGGTTGTAGCGACCAAAGGAACTGACAAGTTTGAGCGGGACTCGAACCCCAGTCTGGCGTTCATCAATCAGGGACGTTACTAATAAGACCACCACAACCTTTGTTTACAAAGATTTACTAAAGATAATCATATTAGGAATAGTGTGTTCAGTCCAATCCTATAACTTGGATTCTGGTAACCTACTGGAAACGTCCCTGTCTGGCAATCTGCTGAACTGGGGTTCGAAATCCGTCAAGCTTGGTAGCTTCTAGTAGTGTCTGCAACCTCACCATTCATGCGAGCTAAGGCTGGGGGGAATTGGGGGAGCCTTTAGGTCTACCTGCTGAATAATCAGCAGCCATTGCCTGGCCCTCCCTGGTCATAGTTTGCGCTGATCATAGGTATTAAATTGTCAGTCTCTAGGGTACTGTTACTATCCCTTGCCTCTGCCATTCATAAGTGACCATTAAACTCTATACTTATCTGCAGGATTCCCCAGCTGCTGTAGGGCACTGAACGGCCTTCCAGGACCCAGTGCCAGGCATCAAGACCAAATCAATGAATCCAGTCTAATCCACTTTTGGTATTTATTTATATTATTGGTTTTATCAAAAGTTCAACCGAGGCATGGAGTTAGATCAATCTATTTGGGGATGATACACAGTTCGACTTTAGCATGAATGACATTGAAATTACAATTGAAAATTAAACTCCCTTCTGACTAGTGTAAATGAATAATTTAATGAATGACGTTTAAACATCATCATCATCATCATCTCTTACGCATATTGACGCAAAAGTTCTCGGTTAGAATTCGCCAGTTGTCTCTATCTTGAGCTTTTAAATCAATATTTCGCCATTCATCAGCTCCTAATTCACGCTTCATAGTCCTTAGCCATGTAGGCCTGGGTCTTCTAACTTGT
>NC_090766.1:3866772-3884272 GCF_036898095.1 Palaemon carinicauda | reverse complement strand
TCTCTCTCTGGTGAAATTGATATGATAAATTATATCAAACAATGCTCTCTGTCATTTTCTTTCTTGCAATTGATGTATCGAGTAACCTGTGTTGTATGGAAGAATGAGTCCTACGGCTTAACCTAAAGAAAACTATATTTCTATTGCTTTACCAACACTCGCTTGAAGTGCGAAGTGTAGGGTGTGACAGCGCCGAGTAAGGGTGTGAACTCAAAGGCAGATTGGAAACGACTGAGTTATATTGTTGTGGAACACACTCCTTATATACAAAACCTAAAGGCAACAGGACATGACAAGTTCACAAGACAGACAATATCACAGAGGAAAAACCAGACAGGAATTTTCATGTTCGTTTTAGTGCGAGGGAGGAGCGAAGATACAAGCATAATATGTACAAAAGGAATTATGTACAATTGTGTGAAACACGGTTGGTACAAGGGTTAGCATGGCTTCTTTCGTCTCCTGTCATAAGTCTCATTCTTGATCTTCAATGTAAGTGAGTGGGTAAGATATAAAAGGTTGGTCTTGTGTTTAGGTAAAGTCTAAAGTCACGAATCACATTACCAAGTATGCTGAACTTTTACTGACAAAGAATTTCGTATTGCTTGGGGTAGGTCATATGACAATTATCTATGGAGTTAAACAGGCGTTTAACAATTCGGGGGATGGAAGGTACAGGGGAAGAAACGTTATAACAACGTCACTGAGGGACGTCATCACTTTTGCGAATGTGTGGGTGGCTAAGACTGGCTTTAGCCTCATTTTCTTAAGTAAAAAAGTTAATGAAACGTAATTAGCAATGCACAGTATTTCCCAAAATTAGGCCATTGTATGAAGCGCTCCCTGCTTTGATATCATGGAAATCCATCTGTTATTTTAGGAGTTATTTAAAAAAAAAAAAAAAAAAAAAAAAAAAAACTATTACACGGCCTCTGGAAACGATAGTAGATGCCTAGTAAGGCAGCATTTTTTCAATAATATCAGAACTCTATCTACAAAGTAAGAGATTTTCCTATGCCCATTTGCCAACAAGTCGTCTCGACGCAAGAACCTGAAGACCATTTTGTTATGTTATAATTGGCAGAATTTGGCAATGAGAACAGGCTTCGGCATATTTCAGATGCTCAAAGAATGTACTGTACACGATAAGCAAATTGCTTGGGCTCCAATGTGGCTGATTTAGTTTAGGTTTTAAAGAATTATATCACTGTTTCATAATCAGTTGTACCATAGCCTCTGTACCTTGGTCTTCCACTGTCTTGGGGTAGAGTTCTCTTGCTTGAGGGTACACCTAGGCACAGTATTCAGTATAATTTTCTTCCTCTTGTTATTTCAAAGTTTTTTATAGTTTATATATGAAAAAATTTATATTGATGTTGTTGCTTTTCTTGAAATATTTCATTCTAATTGTTCATTACGTCTTCCGTAGCTTATTTATTTCCTAATTTCTTTTCCTCACTGAGCTACATTCCCTTTTGAAACCGTTGGTCTTATAACATCTTGCTTTTCCATCTAGGGTTGTAGCTTAGCAAGTAAAAATAATAATGAAAATAATAATATCCATGTTGTTGTAGACAATGTCCATAGAATATTAGTTGTTGATTACCTGGCCCTGGGCGGCCAGACACTAGTCTTTGCTCTTTAACAGAACTTAAACTGTGCAGCAGCATGGCCAAAAGGTTTCTTTGCTCTGTAACAGAACTTAAACTGTGCACCAACATGGCCAAGAGGTTTCTTTGCTCTGAAACAGAACTTAAACTGTGCAGCAACATGGCCAAGAGGTTTCTTTGCTCTGTAACAGAACTTAAACTCTGCAGCAACATGGCCAGAAGGTTTCTTTGCTCTGTAACAGAACTTAAACTGTGCAGCAACATGGCCAGAAGGTTTCTTTGCTCTGTAACAGAACTTAAACTGTGCAGCAACATAGCCAAGAGGTTTCTTTGCTCTGTAACAGAACTTAAACTCTACAGCAACATGGCCAAGAGGTTTCTTTGCTCTGTAACAGAACTTAAACTGTGCAGCAACATGGCCATGAGGTTTCTTTGCTCTGTAACAGAACTTAAACTGTGCAGCAACATGGCCAGGAGGTTTCTTTGCTCTGTAACAGAACTTAAACTGTGCAGCAACATGGCCAGGAGGTTTCTTTGCTCTGTAACAGAACTTAAACTCTGCAGCAACATGGCCAGAAGGTTTCTTTGCTCTGTAACAGAACTTAAAATGTGCAGCAACATGGCCAGAAGGTTTCTTTGCGCTGTAACAGAATTTAAACTCTGCAGCAACATGGCCAAAAGTTTTTCGAGTGAAGTGAGACCGATTAAGCTTTCAAAGTAGGATCGCAAGAATGACATTAAGGTCTTCTGAAATCTTACGCTGTTACAAATTGCATTAAAATTCGGTAAATGCATGGCAATATTTATTCCAGGATTTTTACCGTTTTAAAAACGGATATAATGACGTAAGGGAGTTATATTACTGGTACTAAACCCTAAAAGATAATAACCAAGTAAGGTAAAATTACAGTCGCCCATATTTTACTGAAATGCGTCTGAGAACAGTATATTTTTACGGAGAATATCTGATTAAAATGACTGTTTTTTTTTTTTTTTTTGACATTATAGTTACTTAAATTTACCATACCAACAGCAACACTATGGGACGAGTTGGGGTGGAAGTTTAAGATATCCATTTAATGTTTATTTCATGGATTTAAATTCTCGGAGATAAAAAGGAAAGAATTTTGTGAGTCGTTCTATTCCAATATCTCATGCCAACATGCTTAGAGTTACTTGCTAATTTTCCATGGTCTGTCACGCATGTCTTCGTGGAGTAACGTAAATATGTTTATGAATAATGCTATTTTTAGTTTACCCAGATGTGATTATATTTCGAGTGTGTCAGCTCGAAGCATTAGTGTGTTTGATCGCTAGAGCTTGCTTGCTTGTGTGTGCATGCGAAGGCGTGTTCATTAGCATTGGAGTACACACATTTATTGATAGGCGTCAACACTTGTTGTTCATTGAGGTGGTTTTAATGAATTGGAAGTTTAACACTTTTTATTGAATACATTAGATCTTAATTATCTACTCTTCGGTATAAATGAAAATTCTCTCTCTCTCTCTCTCTCTCTCTCTCTCTCTCTCTCTCTCTCTCTCTCTCTCTCTCTCTCTGGTCATTTTGAATTATGTTGATACCTTTAAGAGACTGATTGTTTAACCTATAATTGAATTAATTTAGTATAATTAGAATTAATATATTTTGTTAGAAGAATTTAGTATTAAGTAGGTGGTGTTACACATTAAGTATTTAGCTAAAGAGAGAGAGAGAGAGAGAGAGAGAGAGAGAGAGAGAGAGAGAGAGAGAGAGAGCATTAGGTATGTTAAGACAAATCCTGACTCAATACATGTATTAGATTCCAAGATTTCTATTATAATCAAAATTTTCCATTTTCCATTTCGTCTTCTATCAAGTGTTAACTGAACCATTTTGAAGAATTCCATAAGATTAACATAGCTCCTTGTAACGGCTTTATTAAAACATTTCTATTATTACTATTATTATTATTATTATTATTATTATTAAATGCTAAGCTACAACCCTAGTTGGAAAAGCAGGATGCTTTAAGCCCAGGGGCCCCAATTCATAAGAAATGTTTTGTTAAACACTAGATCTTCTGATATTATTGTATAAAGATCTTAATTATTCAGGGTTTCAAAAGGTTATTGAATACACTCCCTCCCCTCTGCGTCAGTAACGCTTTGAAAATTGCCACTGCCTGATCGAGTTTAAGTCGTTTATTCCGTGATCCCTTCAGACTATGATTCTTATTCACGAAGACATTGCAACAATACCAGGACGATTTCCTATTCAAAAGAAACTAGAATATTATTCAAATGAAGAATTGCTCTCAAAATAGTGTTCACGGCCCAAACGACCTGCTCCCACCTGGACAGTACCCCCAGTAGAAGTATTGTTTGGACGTTGTATGTGTGAATTTTCTAGTTCTGTTTCGCCCTAGTTGAAATGCATATCGTATAAATGTGTGGATTTGTGACGTTTCCCAACACTTAAGATTTGCAATAAGATTTAAATGAGAATTTCAATCCCTACTTCACTTACAATTTCTTAATCCGGGATTGGGACCACAATGTGCATAAATCGAGGTGTGATGTTTTTTTTTTTATTGGTGCTTGGACCACACTGTTGACGGTTTATGGCAAGCATTGATTTATTTTCCGAGTGTTTATAACATAGTCATTATTACCTCCGCCAACGAAATTGGGAGGAAGTTATATTTTCGCCCCAGTTTGTCCGTTTGCCTGTGAACAACTTCCTGGCCACAATTTTACTCGTAGAGGAGTGAAACTTTCAGGAATTAATTGCTATGTTGAGACGTGGAAGTAATTCAGTTTAGAAAATCCTAGGTCAAAGGTCAAGATCGAGCAAAAGGTCGACCGAAATAATCCTAACTTTAACCCTAAGTTCGCACTTAGTTATCTCACAGACTTCAAATACGCTTACGGTCTGAAATGATTCTGGAAAAGACAAACTGGTTTCGAGAAATAAGCTGCCGTGGTGGAGGTCTACACTCTAAGTGCTCTTCTAGTAAATACTCAATTGCCCTGATTTACCTGAGTTGGGTATTACTTATTTTACTTCAAGGTTTTTTTCTGGTCCTATTACACAGGGAACCCTTTGCCCTACAGGACCTACAAGATCTGATTTATCGTATACATTCTTAGGTGTTTGGAAAATCACACAGCATATTCCACGTTAATTTACAAATCCACATTATAGAAGCACTTAGAGAACAAGTCTTCCGTTTCCTCTTGAAAGCCTTAATTAATGATATCTTCAATCTTTCGGATGTCTAGGGAGAGCTTATTGTATAGTTTTGGAGTTGCATATTTGAAAGCGATTTTATTTGTTCGTAACTATGAATGAGGCATGTAAATTATTATTATTATTATTATTATTATTATTATTATTATTATTATTATTATTACCACCGAAATTTGAAATGTTTAAGAACAAGAAGAATGATTATTTAAGTCTACCCAGGTGTGAGACATCGAGTTCAACATCTCTATAAGCAACGATGGATTAAACGCAAGAGCTGATCTCGATTTTCTGTGCGTATATACATTTATATACATAAAGTATGGAGCCTTCTAGTTAATACGTTTTTGATACGACCATACGCTTTCATACTTGTTAATACATTTATACGATTTCATACGTGTTAATACGTTGTAAAATTCATTCTCTCTCTCTCTCTCTCTCTCTCTCTCTCTCTCTCTCTCTCTCTCTCTCTCTCTCTCTCTCTCTCTCTCTCTCTCTCTCTCTCATTATGAGATCCTATTTTAAAAGTTTCAAACCAAATATTCTTAGCCGATTTAATTCTTCTTCATTATAAATCATAATAATCTTAGGGAATTTCCAGTCTGGAATTACAGTCTCTGTGAAGGAGACGTCAACATCCCTTGATTGTTTTAGTTTATACAAAACCATTCAATTATCATCGTCACGGGTGGCCTTCTACGGTGAGCAATGCCATTATGCCCCCTTGATGTAAGCCTTTACAGCTGTCGCTTTATACAGTTACTTGGCTGGGTACTCCATCTCACCCTTAAAGCAAAGGCTGCTGTTGACTCAGCAGGTAGACATATTGGCTCTCCCAAATCGCCCTCATCCTTAGAGCAAAAGGATGGTGAGGTTGCAGCGGCCAAAAGAACTAAGAAGTTTGAGTAGGACTCAAACCCCAGTGTGGTAATTACCAGACAGGGATATTTCCAATAGGACACCACAACCCTAAAGGTATTATCAACATTCAGTACCTGATGTAAATATCTGCTTTGTTAATCCTTAATAAAACCTGCTCTTTAACAATCCTTATATAAAAGTTTGCAAAACGAACTCCAAATAGGGACCCCGTGGTGATCCTTTCCTTCTGGTTGTATGATTGGCTCATGTTCGAGGTGAAAGGGGTCCGTTTGATACAAATCTCGAGAAATGTATGGAACACTGAGTGGGTATGTATTATGGTCCTTGTAAACACAATCCATCATAAGGGCTGTGGTCACGTTGAGAGTACTCTACGTCCATGGATGTAATGTCCCCGTATTTCTAAGAGCCTTGTATGCTGGTAAGGAAATCGGCAAATGACTGCATACTATGATTATTCAGTATGTAAGGGGTAAGGAACATGTTGATTCTTCTGGTGAGCTGATAGGTAAGGGCAGGGCACTGGCTGATTTGTTGTTGCAGATTTCCTGGCCCTTACGGGCTCTTGCACGGGCTCTTGCACACTTGCAGCCTGTAGGTGTTTGTTTAGATTATGTTTAGGTTTGTAGTAGGTGATTTCGGATATGGGATAATCTGCGACTTTTATTTGTTGGTGGTTTGGGGTGTGGGATAAGGATAATCACCCACTTTTATTTATCAATTCAGCTTTCCTTTTTCCCTTGTTTTAAGAGGCACCTCAGCCTCTATAGGTCAAATGAAATGGAAGAAGGTGACGGAAGGGAAGAAGGTATCCACCCCAAAAGAACCCATTGGTTCCCGTCGTCCAGTTGGAGAGAAAGGAGGTACAAACTGGGTTTCCATCTTAATGGGATTAATTGTTATATTGATACGTTGAAGTGATTCAGTTTTGAAAGTACTAGGTCAAAGGTCAAGGGCAAGCAAAATGTCGACTGAAATAAGCTGCCGTGGTGGAGGTTTTTTTTACCTAGTGCAATTCTGTATCTTAGATGGCTATTTTAGTAATTCAGGAACATGAAGACTCTCTCTCTCTCTCTCTCTCTCTCTCTCTCTCTCTCTCTCTCTCTCTCTCTCTCTCTCTCTCTGACGCAAAGGGCCTAGATTAGATTTCGCCAGTCGTCTCAATCTTTAGCTTTTAAATCAATACTACTCCATTCATGGTCTCAGCCATGTAGGCCTGGGTCTCCCAACTCTTTCTAGTGCCTTGTAGAGTCCAGTTAAAAGTTTGGTGAACTAATCTCTCTTAGGGAGTGAGAAGAGCATGCCCAAACCATCTCCATCTACCCCTCATCATGATCTCATCCACATATGGCACTCGAGTAATCTCTCTTATAGTTTCATTTCCAATCCTGTCCTGCCATTCAACTTTGTTCTCAAATCTACAAAAACACTTTTATGTGTAATTATAGGCGTTTTGATTTTTACTTAACGTAGCCGTTGTCTGATTTGCTTATTTTTCAATCTTTAAACTCGAATTCTAAAGACCCTGTATTAGAAATCATAGTTCCCAAATGCTTGAATGATTCTACCTCGGACACTAGTACGGGAGCAAACATAGTATTACGCTGTATGGCAGGAGGGGAGAGGAAGGGGAGGGGGGAGGAGGGGGGAAGGAGGGAGGGAGGGAATTCACATGACTGTTGTCGAGAGGCGACTAAAATTAATATGAATATAATTTCAAGCATTATTACCTATGTTAATTCAACGGGCGGAGAAGGGGGAAACAGGGAGGGGAAGGAGGGAGGGGGAATTGAGAAGAACATGTGCATGATTATCGTGAGGCGATCTATTTTTAGATAATGTTGCGCAGTGACTTCAAGAGTAGAATTTTATGTAAAAACGCGAAAAGAGAGAAAGGAAGTCAAGGGAGAAGGGAGGGGAAAAGGTAGGGGAAAAGAAGGGAGGAGTGAAAATGAATGTTACAAAGGTATAACTGAAGGTTACTACTAACTAATTAACATCGAAAACTGGGATCGAAATGATATTTAGGATATGTTAAGATTAAAACCAGCATAATTTTTTTTACGCTAAATCTCGAGTAAGTGAAAGGAGAGAGAGAGAGAGAGAGAGAGAGAGAGTGTGAGTTGAAGATAAGGTGTTGGAGGAAAGCTGCGGAGGATCTAGTATTGAAATTGTGGGAGCATTGAAGGACTGGGCGAAAATCCTTGTAACTCTCTCTCTCTCTCTCTCTCTCTCTCTCTCTCTCTCTCTCTCCTCTCCACTCACTACTTCTCTCTCTCTCTCTCTCTCCACTCACTACTTCTCTCTCTCCCTCTCTCCACTCACTACCTCTCTCTCTCTTCACTCACTACCTCTCTCTCTCTTCACTCACTACCTCTCTCTCTCTCTCTCTGATCCCACTACCTCTCTCTCTCTCTCTCTCTCTGATCCCACTACCTCTCTCTCTCTCTCTCTCTCTCTCTCTCTCTGATCCCACTACCTCTCTCTCTCTCTCTCTCTCTCTCTCTCTCTCTCTCTCTCTCTCTCTCTCTCTCTCTCTCTCTTCACTCACTACCTCTTCTCTTTCACTACCTCTTTTCCCACTATCTCTTCTCCGACTACCTCCTCTCTCTCTCTACCTCTCTCTCATCACCTCTTCTCTTTCACTACCTCTTCTCCGACTACCTCTTCTCTCACTATCAGAGGCAAACTAGGGTTACTGGCGCCCAGGGCAAACACAGAAAATGGCGCCCTTTGTGATGGGATAACCTTAAAGGATTCTGGACCTGTGCCATAATGATTAATTTGACAATATGTTACGGGCCACTGGTTCGAGTCCGGCCTTGCTTAAGGGACTCAAGGGCCATAACAAACAAATAATAATAATAAAGGTCGCCAGTCAGCAATGATACAAGGAATACTGACAAAAAGATGTATTTACAATAATATTTAAATAGAAATAAATGAAAGGGGAGCACAGCGGATAACTATTTTAGTTTGAGCCACGAGGAGCTTCGAATGGAGTTTGGTTGGCCGTGGATGAAACGCCAGCACAGCAATCACGTTCCCTGGAAGGGGGAAATAAATTGAATTATTAACAGCCCACTTACTTCGACCGGCTGGGAACACGATGAAGTCGTGTGGTTAAAACCTTTAAGCAAATTAAATGAAAATGCAAAGCTTAGGGATTTAAACGTTACACATGGGAATCAACACTGTCACAGGGTGAATGTATTAAAACTAGGACTGAACTGCACACGTGGTCTGGGTATAGGGGGATAGGATACAAGGTTCAGTGGGTAGGATTTTTCTTTAGAGGATAAGGAAAAATGGGGTGTGATAATGAAGGGATGGCAGGTTGGATAAGGATATTGAGAATCTCAAAATCAGACACCTTACCTTTAGTAAAAATGACTCTGGTTTCTTCCCCTTGTGGAAAGATGTAGACAGAGGTCCTGCCTCCCTGATGTCTTGAGGGTGAAGAGAGATGATGTTTCCCTCAAGGAGGTTGAGTGAAGAAGGAGCAGATGTTCTCCTTATGGATGCTGACTTACGAAGAAGGTCCCCAGTTTTCCCTGGGTAGATCAACCCCACTTGACCCCCAATTGGGGGGGGGGGTAGGGGGGATTGGCCTGACCGCTGTCCTATTGGTCAGGCTTGATCTCATGTCCCCACATCCTTCACAGCTCGCTTCCCTCGTCCTGGGACCTCGATGTTCTCACGTGACTTGTAGAAGGTAGCTGAAATTGAGATCTCAGGGGGAGTAGACTGGTATAGGATGGTGGGAGGGGGGGTGAGACTCTGGGTAGGGTCCCAAAACTCGTGGCATTTCGACCCATGCTGGCGGGGTCTTTTGTTATTGGAAAAAATGGTGGCGTAAAGACCGCCATTACTAACAGCCCCCCATTTTAGCAGAGATTTTGTCCTAAAACAGGACAAGAACTCTGCAAGCAAGGTCTGAAGCCACTAGCCTTAATGATTCCTCCCTCAGTGAGTCTCACCACGATAATAGATAAATATCTAAGCTGCAACTAGGGTCATCATTTTACGGTATTTTGACTGTAAATTAACTTTAAGTGCCACATAGAAATAAGTATGCTGGCTGTGAGGCAGCAACTGAAAAAATTAAAAAATGCAAAATTGAAAATCTAAATGTAAAAAAAATGGTTAAAGTTAAGTGACCTAGTGCAGTGGTAGGCATAAAATTAAAGAAAATTGGCATATATGCAAAAAAAGGATAAAATAAATACATGAAAATAAATTCAATGCAAATAATGATGCCAAGATGGCTCCTCAAGTTTATCTACCTGGGGAGACACCAAGGCCAATAAATATTTTTTCATACAACCTAAATTAACCTACTGATATGGCTACGCTATGGTCATGGCACTGTGCATTGGGCACTAATGCCGGGAAAACACATCTCTGTCACCTGAGTTCTTTAGGCGCTTGACCTTCCAGTTGTAGTTCTGGAGGTCTATGCCCCACCTCATGAGCCCCTTATTCCCATTACGTAGCTCAGTCAAGTAGGTTAGAGGATTACGGTCCCTTAGGAATGTCAGTGGGAACTTTTGGTCCGCACAATAGGATCCAAGATGCTCAAGAGATGAGCCCATGCCTGAGAGCTCATTCTCTTGAGTTTGGAGTTTATCCCATGTCTGGAAGAAATTCAAGTAAACCCCACAGTTGGGAATTCCTGTTTGCACCTGGTGAAGCCAAAAATGAATTATGAGTATGGTCAGAGGTCGTGACTCCTCTGCCATGAAGTGGGAACCTTCGTCCTTCTGAAATGTGGCTAGGAAGCCAAACCAATAAAAGAATTGTGTCAGTTCTGTGACACTAATGGATGGGATGAGTTGGAGCGAGGCCCTCAGCATTATTTGCTTATAGTTACCGGAGACTGGGCAAGGATGGCAGGATGCTAAGTAAGCCTTAACAACCTCGTGCAAGCCCAGCCAGAATTGATGCTGGATCATCTGGGTAGGACCTGTTACTCCAAAGTGTCCTCCCAGTCTCTCATGGGCCACGCCTAGCATCGACAAGCGGAGATTACAGGGGACAACTACTTTCCGGCACGAGACCTTAACAGGGTCGTGAGAACCTCGGGTGATCTTAAGGGGCACCTCATCCCCTAGCAGGAACTCAGCCTTAGAGGGGTTATTTATTTCCACCTCGCTCAGGTAGGTGGGTGCCCTGTGGTTTATTGCCATCTCACCCATCAGCTGGAATCTGCTGAGCTGTGCTTGGCTCCTGATGGTCTCTTGGTTCTCCTCTGAGACCTCTGGTCTGTTGGAAAGCATCATTGCTTTAGCTGGGGAGCACTCTCGGGTACGGGGCTTAAACTCATTACTGGAAGGGGGAGACTCTTGGGCCTCCTCCCTTAGCCAAGCTACCTCACCCAGGTCAATGGTACCTAGCCAGTCGTCTTCCCCTGTAGGTTGCGTCCTCACAGTTTTAGGCTCCGGCTTGGCAGCCTTCATGCACCTGAGGGGCACTCGCTGTACACCCTTCACTGGCTTTTGACCCAAGCTTGAGTTGTAGCCCTCACGTGCGAGATCACTCCCTGCCCCCAGTCCACACCTCTTGCCGAGCTGGGACATGGTCGCCTTCAGTTCCGCTGTAGGGAGTTCCTTGGTGAACCCTTCAATGCACTGGTTCTCTCTGCAGTTGTCCTGCTGGTCGTTGGCACCATTAGGTTGAGGTAGCGAGTTACTGAGCTGGGCTAATCGAGCGTCTATTTCCCGCTTCTTTAATTCATACGCTCTCTCTCTTTCATACCGCATCCTTTCTTGCTCTGTTCTTCTCCGGGCTTTGTCTTCATTCATGAGCTCTCGCACATACCTTCGCAATGCTTCTCCCTCATAGCCTTGTCTTTCTGCCAAGTCCACAAATGCACTGATCTCAGCAGCAGTCATTTTGCTAACTTCTTGTGGAGACAGCGACAAGAACAAACTCAACAGCACAACGTACGATGTTGACCATGCAAGAAATTACGCGGAGGGGAAAGATGTTGTAGCCTTACGCAAGAGTCTCATGGAAGAAAGGATGAAGATGGAGCTGGGGAAAATGCACAATGGCTGTAAAAATGCGTCTCAAGAAAGAACTATCACCGAGTAGCAAGCCTTGCAAGTAATTGAACAAGAGCCTAACTTGAAAACCAGGGCCACGACAATGGGTGAGCTTAGGCTGTTCGGTTGTAATGCATCCAAAAAAGTAATGATATATATGGCAACTGTACTACACAATAAAAATGGAATCACCACTATACAGTAGGTGACCCTCTGGGCTAGTCAGGGAAAAAATGAGATCACAACTATGGGTGACACTACGCTGGACGAAATAAAATGGAATCACAACTATGGGTGAACCTTTATACTAGTCATAAAAGAAATGGAATCACCACAATGGGTGAATCTCTATGCTAGTAACAAAAAATATGTAATCACAACAATGGGTGAACCCCTATGCTAGTCTTTTGAAAAAATGGAATCACAACAATGGGTGAAACTCTATGCTAGTCATAAAAAAACGGAATCACCACAATGGGTGAATCTCTATGCTAGTACAAAAAAAATGTAATCACAACAATGGGTGAATCTCTATGCTAGTCATAAAAAAACGGACTCAAACAATGGGTGAATCTCTATGCTAGTCTTTAAAAAATTGGAATCACAACAATGAGTGAATCTCTATGCTAGTCATAAAAATGGAATCACAACAATGAATGACCCTCTGTGGTAGTCTTAAGGAGAAAAAATGGAATCTCCACGATGTGTGACCCTCCTATGCTAGTCTTAAGGAAAAAAATTGAAATCTCCACGATGTGTGACCCTCCTATGCTAGTCTTAAGGAAAAAAAATGGAATCTCCACGATGTGTGACCCTCCTATACTAGTCTTAAGGAAAAAAAATGGAATCTCCACGATGTGTGACCCTCCTATACTAGTCTTAAGGAAAAAATTGGAATCTCCACGATGTGTGACCCTCCTATGCTAGTCTTAAGGAAAAAAATTGAAATCTCCACGATGTGTGACCCTCCTATGCTAGTCTTAAGGAAAAAAAATGGAATCTCCACGATGTGTGACCCTCCTATGCTAGTCTTAAGGGAAAAAAAAAATGGAATCTCCACGATGTGTGACCCTCCTATGCTAGACTTAAGGAAAAAAATGGAATCTCCACGATGTGTGACCCTCCTATGCTAGTCTTAAGGAAAAAAAAATGGAATCTCCACGATGTGTGACCCTCCTATGCTAGTCTTAAGGGAAAAAAATGGAATCTCCACGATGTGTGACCCTCCTATGCTAGTCTTAAGGAAATAAAATGGAATCTCCACGAAGTGTGACCCTCCTATGCCAGTCTTAAGGAAAAAAAAAATGGAATCTCCACGATGTGTGACCCTCCTATGCTAGTCTTAAGGAAAAAAAAAATGGAATCTCCACGATGTGTGACCCTCCTATGCTAGTCTTAAGGAAAAAAAATGGAATCTCCACGAAGTGTGACCCTCCTATGCTAGTCTTAAGGAAAAAATGGAATCTCCACTATGTGTGACCCTCCTATGCTAGTCTTAAGGAAAAAAAAATGGAATCTCCACGATGTTTGACCCTCCTATGCTAGTCTTAAGGGAAAAAATGGAATCTCCACGATGTGTGACCCTCCTATGCTAGTCTTATGGAAAAAAATATGGAATTGTAAAAATGTGTGGGTGCGTTCTTGCAACACCACCACTTGCAACTCTGTGACTGTAAAGCAAGTTTGTATTTATACTTAAAGTATAACAAATTAAAATAAAACAGACAATGTCACTGAGATTGCTTAATGCTTCGTTAAAACACCGGCCCCTTTACATACTTTCCCTTTAGAAGAAAAAATTAATTTAATAAATTACACTCCCAAATATTTTATCTTAATGATCCTATACCCTGACTGAAAAAAATTAAATTAAATGTGACATCCTAAGTCCTTTATCTTTAGGTTAACCATATTACACAGCCTAACGAAAATTATCCCCTTCAAAAGATGTACATAAAAATAATATCCCACGAGAAAGTAATAAAAAGAAATTACATACCCTTACTTGTCAAACGGAAAAATTGAAAAAATGAATGCCACGTGCGCTTATGGTTACCAACACAGGAAATTAACACGTGTTTTAGTCTACCACGGTTTCTTCCTAAAATTTCGTGAGTTTCACTTCACTTTTTAAAAAAAAAAAACACAAAATAACACATTCACTTAATGCACAATATATATAATAAATGAAAATTTTAACCACTGATAATAAACACTCAGAAAAAAAAACAGAACACAAATTCCTTTCACGCGGTTGGCTATCCTGATAAACAACAGGACTAATATCTACCACGCGGTTTTCAAAACAAAAGGGTTCGCGGTACGAACACGCACTAGTAAACACAAAACTTTAACAATGAGAATAGAATGCTTTTGCTGTTTTCTTCCACGGTTCCAACTCCAGTGATTATATAATTTACTTAAAATGAAATTGAGGTTCGTCAAGTCGCTAAAGACAGAAAAAAGGGGGGAATTTGACTTTGATAAAATTAATTTTAAATTACTGTCTTAGCGAATCCTGGCATTTGGTCGCCAATATGTTACGGGCCACTGGTTCGAGTCCGGCCTTGCTTAAGGGACTCAAGGGCCATAACAAACAAATAATAATAATAAAGGTCGCCAGTCAGCAATGATACAAGGAATACTGACAAAAAGATGTATTTACAATAATATTTAAATAGAAATAAATGAAAGGGGAGCACAGCGGATAACTATTTTAGTTTGAGCCACGAGGAGCTTCGAATGGAGTTTGGTTGGCCGTGGATGAAACGCCAGCACAGCAATCACGTTCCCTGGAAGGGGGAAATAAATTGAATTATTAACAGCCCACTTACTTCTACCGGCTGGGAACACGATGAAGTCGTGTGGTTAAAACCTTTAAGCAAATTAAATGAAAATGCAAAGCTTAGGGATTTAAACGTTACACATGGGAATCAACACTGTCACAGGGTGAATGTATTAAAACTAGGACTGAACTGCACACGTGGTCTGGGTATAGGGGGATAGGATACAAGGTTCAGTGGGTAGGATTTTTCTTTAGAGGATAAGGAAAAATGGGGTGTGATAATGAAGGGATGGCAGGTTGGATAAGGATATTGAGAATCTCAAAATCAGACACCTTACCTTTAGTAAAAATGACTCTGGTTTCTTCCCCTTGTGGAAAGATGTAGACAGAGGTCCTGCCTCCCTGATGTCTTGAGGGTGAAGAGAGATGATGTTTCCCTTAAGGAGGTTGAGTGAAGAAGGAGCAGATGTTCTCCTTATGGATGCTGACTTACGAAGAAGGTCCCCAGTTTTCCCTGGGTAGATCAACCCCACTTGACCCCCAATTGGGGGGGGGGTAGGGGGGATTGGCCTGACCGCTGTCCTATTGGTCAGGCTTGATCTCATGTCCCCACATCCTTCACAGCTCGCTTCCCTCGTCCTGGGACCTCGATGTTCTCACGTGACTTGTAGAAGGTAGCTGAAATTGAGATCTCAGGGGGAGTAGACTGGTATAGGATGGTGGGAGGGGGGGTGAGACTCTGGGTAGGGTCCCAAAACTCGTGGCATTTCGACCCATGCTGGCGGGGTCTTTTGTTATTGGAAAAAATGGTGGCGTAAAGACCGCCATTACTAACAAATATGAAGAACAACCTATCATGATTTACTGCCAGAAGATCTATTGAGTTGACTAATACAAGTTAAAATTATATATTAGCAGGATATACAATCATGGAGTTTAGTGTTACCAGCATTATTTGGGGGAGATACAAATGTTTTGCCAACACTATTGTGCAAAAAAGAAAAAAAAATGAGGCTGTATTTGAAAAAGAAAAACACTCAAAAGCAATTTGTCTACATAATCCTGAAGTTCTGAACTGAAAAACTGTGGAAATTAGCATTGATAAAAACAGTTATAGATGAAATCTTTAAATGCACTCAAGCTTCATATTGCTGCAAACTTGTTAGTTAAACACATGGAATTTAGTGATCCCAACATTATTGAGGGAGATGTGACGGCGCCGAGTAAGGCTGTGAACTCAAAGGCAGGTTGGAAACGACTGAGTTATATTGTTGTGGAACACACTCCTTATATACAAAACCTAAAGGCAACAGGACATAACAAGTTCACAAGACAGACAATATTACAGAGGAAAAACCAGACATGAATTTTCATGTTCGTTTTAGTGCGAGGGAAGAGCGAAGATACAACCATAATATATACAAAAGGAATTATGTACAATTGTGTGAAACACGGTTGGTACAGAGATACAAATATATTACCAAAATCATTCTGTACAAAAGTGAATAAATGCAATAAGGATTTATCATTTGTAAAAGATACAAAATCCTGAAATTAGGAAATAAATAAATCTTGTAGATTGACATTGATAAAAAAAAACAGTTTTGGAGAGAATTTTCAAGGGACCCTAAGTTTTACAGTGTTGCAAATTTGTTAGTTAGAATAAGGATTTAGCTGGATATTCTCCAATAACTCTTACCAATCAAAACACTTTCATTAAAACTGAATAGAAAATGAAAAATATTTTTTCAGCTGCTGAAACTGCTTAGATTTAACATTTAAAATAGAACATTTATTATAAAAATATTAAAAAAAATAAAAATTGATGCCAATTAGGCTATATTTGGAGTGTGAGACTTTGCTGAAGGAAAATTATCAAAAACATCATCAAAGGTATTGAATTCTACCTCTCCATTCTCAATACTTTGGGTTGTGGTGACCGATATGGTAACATTCCTGACTGGTAAACTCCTGGCTGGGGTTCGAGTCCTCCTCAAACTCGATAGTTTCTTTGGTCATTGCAACCTCACCATCCTTGTGCACTAAATAGGGGGGGCGAGTTTTCTGGAGACTAGGTCTATCTGCTAAAACATCAGCAGCCATTGCCTGACCCTCCTTGGTCCTAGCTTGAATGGAGAGGAGACTTAGCCGCTTATCATATGTATATATGTTCAGTCTTTAGGGCATTGTCCTGCTTGATAGGGCAATGTCACTGTCCCTTGCCTCTGCCATTCATGAACGGCCTTTAAACCTTTAAATACTAGGCGTTTTGTCTACCCTGTCCCATTGAGGATTAGAGATAAGCCATAATCAATTTTAGTGAACTGAACGAATGTTCACTGCTTAAAATTGGAATTGCTGCTGTGTGTATAATTTCGATTGGTACTCTTAAGTTAGAAAAACCATTTTCATCACCATATTGTACAATGAATTGTATGAGCTTCTCTGAAGGGGAAATATAAACATCCGTTCTACTTGCCAAGAGCATTCTGCAGTCTAAGATATCCTCATAAAGTTCAGTACCATCCAAATAACAACTGTAGAATTTGCAACATGTAAACAGTTTTCTTTCATTCTCTCGTCATTCAGTAATCCTGAACTTTTACTCTTTTTAAGAATTTGTTCTTCATTTAGCAGAAACCCCAACTTGTCTATACTGTATCTCCAAGTCTTGTGCTACGTTGTTTCCTTTCAGTCTATGCAGATTGCACTTTTCATTAGGTGCGTTATCTCTTGTTTTTACTGAGGCCTACATCAGTAGCTTTTTCTCCCGGCATACTTTTCTTTATTCAGGTTCTCAGCTCTACCATCAACAGCCTAATTTTCACATAGTTCTAATATGTAGAAATTGTTTATAGGTTTCTCTTTCCTTCTGTAAAGGATCCTTGGTTATTTTATTTAAATAGCTAACTATTGTAGGTGGTCGTTTCCATGTTGTTTAAGTTCA
>NC_090766.1:3851772-3861772 GCF_036898095.1 Palaemon carinicauda | reverse complement strand
TGCCGGACTCGGGTTCGAGACCCACTCAACATTAATAGTTTCTTGTGGTGTCTGCAACCCCACATCTTTTTCACCACCTCTTACTATTTTTTTTCTCACTACCTCTCCCTTACTACCTCTCTCTCTCTCTCTCTCTCTCTCTCTCTCTCTCTCTCTCTCTCTCTCTCTCTCTCTCTCTCTCTCTTCTAGGGTACAAGAGAAAGAGAAGAAAATATGAGAATATTTTCTAAAAATTCAGATGTTACTGTGTGAAATACATTATAAGTAGAACTTGACACACAAGTGTAGTAAGAGAGAGATAAATGATAAGAATATAATATTAAGTAATGAGAAGAAGCAAATGGAAATGAATATCATATTAACAAAAGAAAACACCATTTCGGGAGTTTCACGATCAAACGAATAGATTTTTCAACTTAACTTTCTGTGAAAAACCCTGATTCAAATATGGCATTTTATTGATTAAATTTTCTCATTTTATTTCGTTTTGTAAGCTAATCCATCTTTCCTGAGACCTTTTGTTGAGACTCTTATTTCGTTATTAATAGTTCCGATTTGGAGCAGAGGCCAAAGGTGGCGGCAATCTTACCTCCCTATGTAGACCACTCATGGTGTAAGAAGAGAAGCTTATGTTGAGATGATGGACTTAGGCCTATAGAAAATTCTCTCTCTCTCTCTCTCTCTCTCTCTCTCTCTCTCTCTCTCTCTCTCTCTCTCTCTCTCTCTATGTATTGTTTGTAGACCTATTTATCTTCCTTTTTGTAATTATGTTATTATTCATAACCATTATTTGGTATTTCTTAATAAATATGAACATATTTGGACAACTCCGTGATCGACATGGAGAGAGAGAGAGAGAGAGAGAGAGAGAGAGAGAGAGAGAGAGAGAGAGAGAGATATTAGGTGTTGGAGGAAGACTGTGGGAGATCTAGTTATGAAATTGTGATGTAAATTGTGGGAGCGTTGAAGGACTGGGCGAGACTGACGAAAGATTGTTGGAGATTGACTGTTGGAGGCAGATTATAAGAGAACTGGTAGAATGTGGGAGAAATTTGCTGGAGGAAAAATATTAGGTCAAATTATGTTGAATATTGTTGGGGAAGAAAGAGGGAGAGAAGAATGGTGTCTGTTAGTAATAGGCCTAGTCAACCCTGTCTCTCCACTCCCTTCGGTTTAATGGCATCATGTCATGGGCACATTATGATTTTATAATAATAGACTTATATCATTATACTAAAGACTTATTTTATTATCAATACTTTCGATTTTAGAGCAGAGGCCTATGGGGGAAGCTACCTTACGTCATGGTGGAAATAAGAAAGTTAATTACATGGACTTTGGTCTATTGCGAAGGATTAACCCTAACTGTTATCTCTCTCTCTCTCTCTCTCTCTCTCTCTCTCTCTCTCTCTCTCCATTTCTTCGTTCATGATTTCCGAGATATCATCTCAGTGTTTCGTGATCAAACGAATAGATTTTTGAACGAAACTTTCTGGGAAACATTTGAGTCAAATTTGGCGTTTCGTTGTGATTAGATTTTGTCATTTAATTTCGTTTTGTAGACTTGCGATTGTAACTGATCCTTAGCGAGACATAAGCCCCCCTGACACTTGCGCGCATTTTTGCCACGCACTGGCACGCATTGATGCGCGCCAGTGCGTGCCACTTTTTGGCACGCACTGGTGTTTTTCGTGCACTGTTCACGACCAGTTCACTCCAGTTCGCGCATCGTTCACGCGACGTTCACGCGATGGCACGAATTGGCACGCGTAGTTCGCGCATCGTTCACGACACGTTCACGCGAGTTCACTCATCATTCCGCATCGTTTCCGCATTGGTCACGCCAGTTCACGCCAGTTCACGAATTGGCCACTCCATATAAAAACGGGGCTTCTCCAACCCGAGGACATTCTTGGATTGGGTTCGGAAGAGACAACAATGCTTTCTGTCAGAGACACCATTGCATTGAGGAGAAGAAACGTATCTTTTTCGTTTGTATTTTTTGTTGCCCTTTATTTTAGTTTCAATAAAAAAGCATTTGATTTACATATAAATAGCAGACATGAAATATGTACAAGTATTAAGAAAGCATTTTATTTTAACATTAAAAGCAGCAAACATGAAAAGTTTTTAGGCTGTTGATTTTAAGGTAATAGAGAAAAAAGTGTGTTGAAATAAGAAATCATTTTATTTTTATATTAAAACTGCAAACAGAAAAAATTTGTTTTGCCCTTCATTTTAAGGTAATAAAGAAGAATAAGTATGTTGATGAAATAAAACATCATTTTATTTTTACATTCAAACAGCAAACTTAAAAATTTCTTGGGTTTATTTTTCAGTTCATTTTTATTCAAAACAAAAGTTTTGGGTCTTGATTGGTAATAGAGGAAAATAAGTGTGTGCATGAAATAAGACATCATTTTATATTTACATTCAAACAGCAAATATAAACAATTATTAGGTTTATTTTTCTTTCCTTTTCATTAATTTTTTCGTATCCTTTTTGTTTCTCTTCATTATAAAGTTATAGAAATAGTTTGAAATAAGACATCATTTTATTTTTACATTCAAACAGCAAATATAAAAATTTATTAGGTTTATTTTTCTTTCCTTTTCATTAATTTTTTCGTTTCCCTTTTGTTTCTCTTCATTATAAAGTTATAAAAATAGTTTGAAATAAGATATAATTTTTTTTTCACATTAAAACAGCAAATATAAAAATTTATTAGGTTTATTTTTCTTTCCTTTTCATTAATTTTTTCGTTTCCTTTTTGTTTCTCTTCATTATAAAGTTATAAAAATAGTTTGAAATAAGATATAATTTTTTTTCACATTAAAACAGCAAATATGAAAATTTATTAGGCTTATTTTTCTTTCCTTTTCATTAATTTTTTCGTTTCCTTTTTGTTTCTCTTCATTATAAAGTTATAGAAATAGTTTGAATTTTTAAGATATAATTTTGTTTCACATTAAAACAGCAAATATAAAAATTTATTAGGTTTATTTTTCTTTCCTTTTCATTAATTTTTTCGTTTCCTTTTTGTTTCTCTTCATTATAAAGTTATAGAAATAGTTTGAAATAAGATATCATTTTTTTTTCACATTAAAACAGCAAATATAAAAATTTACTAGGTTTATTTTTCTTTCCTTTTCATTAATATTTTCGTTTCCTTTTTGTTTCTCTTCATTATAAAGTTCACGCCACTTCCCGCATCGTTCACTCCAGTTCACTCCAGTTCACGCCAGTTCCCTCACTGTTCACTCCAGTTCACTCCAGTTGGCGCATCGTTCACGGCCATTTAGTGCGTGCCAATGCGTGCCACAAACTTTAAACATTTCAAAGTTTTGGGCCCGCATGGCACGCATTGGTACGCTCTGGCACGCGAGTTTCCGCACTGTTCACGACATTTTCACGGCTCCTTCACGCGAGTTCGCGCATCAATGCGTGCCAGTGCGTGCCACGAATGCGTGCAAGTGTCAGGGGGGCTATAGTGAGGAGCTTTTATTTCATTATTAATATTTTGATTTAGAACGGAGGCCAATCATAGTGTGAGCAGGGAGGTCACTTACATGGAATTAAGGTTGCAAAGTGTTGGGGGCAGTTAAGGGAGTAGTAAAAAATAGAGGGTTGGGCATGAATGTAAAGAGAGTTCTATATGAGAAAGTGATTGTACCAACTGTGATGTATGGATCGGAGTTGTGGGGAATGAAAGTGATGGAGAGACAGAAATTGAATGTGTTTGAGATGAAGTGTCTAAGGAGTATGGCTGGTGTATCTCGAGTAGATAGGGTTAGGAACGAAGTGGTGAGGGTGAGAACAGGTGTAAGAAATGAGTTAGCGGCTAGAGTGGATATGAATGTGTTGAGGTTGTTTGGCCATGTTGAGAGAATGGAAAATGGCTGTCTGCTAAAGAAGGTGATGAATGCAAGAGTTGATGGGAGAAGTACAAGAGGAAAGCCAAGGTTTGGGTGGATGGATGGTGTGAAGAAAGCTCTGGGTGATAGGAGGATATATGTGAGAGAGGCAAGAGAGCGTGCTAGAAATAGGAATGAATGGCGAGCGATTGTGACGCAGTTCCGGTAGGCCCTGCTGCTTCCTCCGGTGCCTTAGATGACCGCGGAGGTAGCAGCAGTAGGGGACTCAGCATTATGAAGCTTCATCTGCGGTGGAAATGTGGGAGGTTGGGCTGTGGCACCCTAGCAGTACCAGCTGAACTCGGCTGAGTCCCTGGTTAGGCTGGAGGAACATAGAGAGTAGAGGTCCCCCTTTTTGTTTTGTTTCATTGTTGGTGTCGGCTACCCCCCAAAATTGGGGGAAGTGCCTTTGGTATATGGATGGAAGTTCAGTGTGGACGATTAAACTTGAACTTTTATTTGTTAGTAAAACTCTCTCTGTCTCTCTCTCTCTCTCTCTCTCTCTCTCTCTCTCTCTCTCTCTCTCTCATTACTAAGTATAAAACAAGTCTCCTTACAATAAGAATCAGTTGAAAAAGAGGAGACATCCCTTAGTCTTAAAGGAGGATTTTCTAGCATGTAAGATGACTCCTCATTAACAACTGCCTGGCAATCTCCCGGGCTGGGGTTCGAGATCTGTTGAAACTTTATAGTTTCATGTGGTGTCTGCAACCCCACCATCTTTGTGAGCTAAGGATGGGGTGTTTAAAGGAACCTACATGTCTACCTGCTGAGTCATCATGAGCCAATGCCTGGCCCTCCCTGGTCCTAGCTTGGGTGGAGAGGGGACTTGGGCGCTGATCATATGTAATATGGTCAGTCGCTAGGGCATTGTCACTGTCCCCTGACACTGCCATTCATGAGTATCCTTTAAAAGCCAAGAGAAAAATAAGGCTTTCATGATCCTGGCATCGTATTAGGCAGCTAAATGTAGTAAAAGACAACCAGTTTCTCCAAGAGAGTATAGGCCTAGTCTCTCTCTCTCTCTCTCTCTCTCTCACATATCCACAGACCCTTTGTCAGTCCTTATAGCCCCCTTGCCAAATGTAAATGTCAAATCCAGTATCAATATCGTTAAGGGAAAATGAAGGTGTCAGGAGGAAATTTGGCAACGCTGCTCATCGCTCACTCGAATCATTCGGTTTATGAAACGTCATAAATATTTCTATTTTGTTTATAATGATTCATTTATTGCTGACTTTGTTAAAATATTTTTATAATTTTCCCCGTTTTTATAAAATGTCAATTTCCAAATACATGTTCTTAAATGTGTCCAAGGTGTTAGCCTTGCACAAACACACATACACACAAATTTACAATAAAAAAAAAATAAGCTATTCCTTCCAACACAAAGCCTTTGAAGCTGATTAGGAGACATTATTCTCCCCCTACAACCCCCTTAATCCCTCCCCTCCCCCTTCCCCCTTCCCCCCTGGCCCCATACTCCCTCCAGCTACCTATCCATGCTCCTAATAACCGCTATTTCCTCTCCCATCGGATCCGTCCTATCCTTCCCCTCCCTCACTTATCCCACCCAGTCACTTCACTTGAACTGCATGAGAAACCATTATCTTCTCGGGCAACTATGCCTTAAATATTCAAATAATAGAGGTAATTACATAGAAAACAATGGCGTAGGCCTAGTTTCACGTATATTGCTTGCTAAAATTGTCCAGTCCTTTTGACTAGACACGGGCTCTTGCGTAGGCAGCCCGTCAATTTCACGTATCAAATCCATTCACTTTATCCGAATCGCACAATAGACTCATTTCATGTTCGAATATCTTTAATTCTAACTTCGACTCTGCATAAATAGTTATCATTGTGAACCTTTTACTGTTTTAAGAATAGAATAGCCATATCTGAATCAAGTAACTTAGTCATAAAAAACAGTAAAGCACAAGTTACTAAAATATGATTATGATTTACAGATTTAAATATAAATTTTACAAACGGAGCCAAAGTCAAATCAAATCGAACGATTGGACTCGAGACGATATCACGAGAATTCCTTTCGTCTTGTGCTTCTGTGGTGATAAAACTCTCTCTCTCTCTCTCTCTCTCTCTCTCTCTCTCTCTCTCTCTCTCTCTCTCTCTCTCTCTCTCTCTCTCTCTCTCTCTCTCTTGCAAATCCAATATTCAGGGAAATGTAACGTATCATTGTTGCGTAGATAATTCACGATTAAAACAGTACGAAAATTCTTCCGTTAAAAGGACGTATATCATTGTAAGAAAAGCAACTGGAATCACCCTTACTGTCTGACATCGTAAGGACGAGAACAGCTTGCTTCAGGTGACCGGGTACCTTGATGACACACACTAAAATCTTGTGTAATTATTTTCTTTGTTTTCGAATTTCATTTACTATTATCAATCATATATTTCAATTTGACTTTTGCATCATATTAAATGGAACAGTAAGACTAGAGGAACAAAATAAGTTTCATTGTTCAAACCAACAAACACCGGTATAGGCTGATGTTCTCATACAACCTGCAGTATTCTATAACATTTAGATGATTTGCAAAGTTTTTCTTACATTTATCTAAATATTCCTCGATATTATTGTTCGTTTAATCTGCATTTGAAGTTCGAAAACAGAATTATGAAAGTATTTAGCTTTAAAACGAAGTTTTAGATATTAGTTTACTGTAGACTATCATTCGTGTGATCTTAACCAAGCGATATGCATACGGATTGCTTCTGCTCTCTCTCTCTCTCTCTCTCTCTCTCTCTCTCTCTCTCTCTCTCTCTCTCTCTCTCTCTCTGAATCAAATATGCTGTTAATCGACGACTTTTTCTCTCTTTAGAACTCGTGACGTAGTGGTAAGCGCTCTCAACTCGTAAACTGAATGACCTAAGTTTTAAAGGTACCCTCATAAATGGCAGAGGCAAGGAACAGGACAATGCCCAATCTAGGACCAGGGAGGGCCAGGCAATGGCTGCTGATGATTCCTCAGCAGGTAATCCTATAGGCTCCCTAAAACACCCGATCCTTAGCTCACAAGGATGGTAAGGTTCCAGAGACTACAAGAAACTTTAGAGTTTGAGTGGAACTCGAATCCCCGTCCGGGAGATCGCGAGGCAAGGGCGCCTCCTAGACGCTGGTTGTGCGAGGTGAGAAGTAACTAATATATTTAATCATGTTTAATATGCCTACAACATCACACACACACACACACACACACACACACACACACACACAGAGAGAGAGAGAGAGAGAGAGAGAGAGAGAGAGAGAATCGTTTCATTTCAAAAACTATTTTTGATTTATTGGTCTCTGATTTGAGCGATATTATTATTATTATTATTATTATTATTATTATTATTATTGTTGTTGTTGTTATCATTATTATTGTCGTTGTTGTTGTTGTTTTACAGTTTTTCGTTTACCAATTTAGATGAAAAAATCTTTTCTATTAAACAACTATAAACTTGTTTCTCCAATATTAGTTTGTTTACCAAATCATTTGTTTACGGGTATCATGACATAAAAAGAGGAACATAAATATCTAAATAACACAACACTTATAAAATCATAATTTATTTTTCTTAACTGAAAAGGTTAATTGCTGGCCACTCTCCTCTTGGTAAGGGTAGAAGAGACACTCTAGCTATGGTAAGAAGCTCTTCCAGGAGAAGGACACTCCAAAATCAAACCTTTGTTCTCTAGTCTTGGATAGTGCTATAGCCTCTGTACCATGGTCTTTCACTGTCTTGGGTTAGAGTTCTCTTGCTTGAGAGTACACTCAGGCACACTGTTCTATTTGTTACCTTATTTCCTTTCCTTACTGAACTATTTTCCTTGTTGGAGCCCTTGAGCTTATATCATCTTGCTTCTGCAACTAGAGTTGCTACTTCTCTGGTAGTAATAATAATAATAATAATTATCCATCATCATCATCATCATTTAAACCACAGATAAAAGTAATTAGTCAAACATAATTGCAATTCACTAATATAAATTTATGAACAAAACTATGGTGTGAGTATATTTGAGCATCATAGCCATCCCTTATATCCCCTAGCCAAGAAACCCGGAGGAAAATGAATTACCCAAATCTTGACACGTAAGGAATGGTACTGTCAAGGTGGCTATTAACATTTCCTTTTCGCTAAAGGAAAGTACGGAAATGAATTATTACACAGGAGGAAATTCTTGTAAGGAAATGAAGTTGTGTTAACACGTATAATTGGATATTTCTTTGTTCAAAGGTTTCAAAAGAGTTTTAGTATAATTTGAACTCTGTAATTATTATTATTCTCCTTTCGAGATTAATCATAATTTTGTGGTGTATGGTTTTATTGAGGTAATAATGTTCAATTTGTTAATATAATTGCGTTTGAATGTAGGTTTTGATTGAAATTTTTTTTATACATATCCTTAGATGTTTCCATATATATATATATTTATATATACACCGTTTAGGTGTCATATTTGTTCCATTCTATTTTTTCAATAACTAAAAATTTTACATTAAAAATATTGAATTTATTATATTATTAGGTACGATTTAAGGAAGATTTGAAATAGACGTCTCTTTTTATAATATGGCTCTCTCTCTCTCTCTCTCTCTCTCTCTCTCTCTCTCTCTCTCTCTCTCTCTCTCTCTCTCTCTCTCTCTCTATATATATATATATATATATATATACATATATATATATATATATATGTGTGTGTGTGTGTATATATATATATATATATATATATATATATATATATATATATATATATATATATGTGTATATATAATATATATATACACACATATATATATGTATATATATATATACACACACATATATATATGTATATATATATATACACACACATATACACACACATATATATATATATATATATATATATATATATATATATATATCTATATATATATATATATATATATATATATATGTGTGTGTGTGTGTGTGTGTGTGTGTGTGTGTGGCTAAGGACTATGAAGCGTGTATTAGGAGATGATGAATGGAGAAGTATTGAATTAAAAGCTCAAGATAGAGACGACTGGCAAATCAAACCGGGGCCCTTTGCGTCAATAGGCGTAAGAGGAGATGAATGTTTATATACATATATCAATACGTACATACATTTTATTGTGTGCCATTTGTCTACTTAAGGAAAAGTATAATCTGTCTCTATGCATATTCGAACTTTATAAAGTAAGTTTCAAGAAAAAAAATATTTTCTAATCGAATTTTGTAATTCCATTGGTATTTTTAGAATTATAAACTTCTTAGTTGCTTAAGATTAAACTAAACTCCGGTGTTTGGAAGTTGCTAGTGTAATAACTTATCCTGTTGGGAAATTTATTCAAAGATTGAAGGAAAATATGAAGTGTAAGTTTTAAACATACTGGCTAAGCTTTACGTTGAACATTCAAGGAGACAAATTTTGTGGTACATAATTTGAAATTAGTTCTCTCCCTTAAATATAATTTTGAGAAAGTGGGGGAGAATTTTCCCCACTGTTTGGGAAATATAACTATTCTGACATACCTTATACCACGTTCATAAGGTCTATCTGTATCTGCATAATATGACTTTTGTAGACTGTCTGCAGGCTCTGCCACAGAAGTTTAGTTTGGTGTATAAGGGTTAAGTAGTCTGCAGAGTACTGCCAATGTAGTGAGGTGTGGGGGCCAGTATAGTATGGTAACGATTGTAAGTCTTTAAACTTTAATCTTGGTGCTGTGTAACAAAATTGATTTATGGGCGTAAACCACCAGCATATATATATACTGTATATATATATATATATATATATATATATATATATATATATATATATATATATATATACATACAGTACATATTCGAATATAAAATGTTATTTTAAGACATATTCATATAGACACATTAATTTTCCTGTCCAGGTATTATCATTACTATCTTTTTTACCCAAGCAAAGATCTTAATTTGCCCAAGATATAAAAATTCCAAGCTGCTTTCTAAAGATGTTCCCCAAATATGCAATTGAACCTAAATATGATATACACATTATCATCGAGGCAGACAATAACCACAT
>NC_090766.1:3811772-3846772 GCF_036898095.1 Palaemon carinicauda | reverse complement strand
AACCAAACCTAAACGAAAACCAAACCAAACCAACAACCAAACCCATGCCAAACCAACAACCAAACCCATGCCAAACCAAAACAAACCTAATTGATACAAACAAACCAAAACCAACCAAAAACCATAACACAACCAAAACTAAACAAAGCCCTAAACTAAACCAAACCAAGCCAAACTAAAACCAAACTAAACCAAACCAAACCACCAAACCAAAACCGATCCCAAACGCAATCAAAACTTAACCAAACCACGAAGCTAAAACCAAACCAAAACCTAACCCAAATCCAAACCAAACCAAACCAAACCAAACCACCAAATTAAACCAAACTCAACCACCAATTTAAAAATAATCCAAAACCAAAACTAAAATCAAACCAAACCAAACCACCAAACTAAAACAAAAACCAAAACCAAACCACCAAACAAAAACCAAAACCAAACCAAACTCAACTACCAATATAAAAATAATCCAAAACCAAAACAAAAATCAAACCAAACCAAACCACCAAACTAAAACAAAACCAAAACCAAACCACCAAACAAAAACCAAAACCAAACCAGACCAAACAACTAAACTAAAACCAATCCAAACCTAAACCCAATCAAGACCAAACCAAACCACCAAACTAAAACAAAACCAAAACCAAAACCAAACTCAAACCAAACCACTAAACTAAAACCAAACCAAAACCAAACTCAAACCAAACCACTAAACTTTTTAAAACCAAGTCAAACCCAAACCCGATCAAAACCAAACCAAACCACCAAACTAAAACAAAACCAAAACCAAACCACGAAACTAAAACCAAAACCAATCCAATAAACTAAAACCAAGCCAAACCCAAACTCAATCAAAACCAAACTAAACTACCAAAATAAAACAAAACCAAAACCAAACTAAAACCACTAAACTAAAACCAAGCCAAACTCAAACCCAAACCAAACTTAAAACACACCAATGCCAAGATTGATAGATACCATATTAGGGTTAATTTACCATTCTCTTTGACACCTTTTGTAGAAATGAATCCTCCAGTTCAGATATAAGTTTGCTATAGATATTGTAACTGATTTGTTTTGTGTTCAAAGGAATAGTCTGGTAGTTCAGCGTTTGATACGATTAAAAGAAAATACATAGATTCGTAAATATTTTAGATTTGTTGCACATCTAGTTTAGATTTTTGTCTTATTATTTCAATGTTCTTCAATAATTACTACATTTAGTTCAGGGGAAGTAAAAACATAAGTTATTAGCTATTGCTGTTCATCTTTAAACAATGAATGTGTATCTTGCTCCCCTTCTCGGCGCAATAGGTTTCATGGCTCTTGGTTAATTGGATATAATAATAATAATAATAATAATAATAATAATAATAATAATAATAATAATAATAATAATAATAATAATAATAATGACGGGAAAACTTAAACTGGAACTGAAGAAAGGATTTGTAAAATGTTTCACATGGAGTGTAGCATTATACAGTTCTGAAAACCTGGACTATAAAAGCAACAGACAAGAAGCCTCTGCCAAGGATTCGAAATGTGGATATAGAGGAGGAGGAGGAGGTTGTTGAAAATAAGTTGGAGAGACCACAAGACCTGAAGGAAGGGAGGGAAGGAGGGAAGCAGAAGGTACCAAGATCTAAAAGAGGTGACCGTGAATAGAGAACTACGGAAGACCAATAATCCATGAAAGGACCTCATGCCTTGGACCAAAACACTATAGTATGATAGTAGCAGGACGCACTGGGTAGTAATATAGCTCACCTTAACAGTATAGGAAGCAACTAAGTTTCAACTGTCTTGCTAGAACAATCTGTGAGTGGAGTCAAATGTGGCATTTTAATTAATTAACAGGGTTAAGACATGAAGTGGTACGAAGTGGAGCCAATGTGAACACTTGTTTTATTCATGAGTTTCCAATCGTTTTTATTCCCTTTTGTCAGAAAATAGATTTTGCTTCGTTCTGTCTGCAAATCTAAGTTCGCCTAACAACGCATAAAAGATAAATGTATGGTGACCCCATCTCTTGATGCCCTAATTAGACACGTGCTTAATGGCCAGTCCAGCCCTGTCACTCTCTCTGATTTCATTTCCCAGGATTCTCTGACACCATCTATTTTACTCTCGACTTCCGTTACATTCGTCTGGGTCAGTGGGAATACTACTGATTCAGTTTTGTTATTCCTTGTCTGTCATTTTATGTAGTTCTGTATAATATTCGTTTGTTTGTTGACACATTTATGACTTCCGCCAACGAAGTTGGAAGGTTATGTTTTACCCCCTTTTTGTGTGGGTTTGTTTGTGAACAGCTTCCTGGCCATAATTTCAATCGTAGAGTAATGAAACTTACAGGGATTAACTGTTATGTAAAAAGCTGGAAATTATTAAATTTTGGAAGGTCAAGGTCAAAGGTCAAGCAAAATTTCCAATTCACGCAATCAGCTATAAGTTTGGACATCATTGTCATAGAGACTTCAAACTTGGTTCATATTTGAGTGTATGAAAATCCACGCCAATTAATACATATTAAAGTCAAAGGTCAAGGTCAATCAAAAGGTCGAGAAATAAGCGTTTCATTGTATGTATTAATATTCAAAACAGTTATAAGTTTAATACATTTCTTAGCGTCATTCAACTATCTCTTGTTTGACCCTTATTCTGAAAATGGTGTTATAAGTACTGGGTTATATACCTAATTTTTGAGTTGGTTTTTATGTGTGTGTGTGTGTTTGTGCGTGCGTGCCTGTATCAGTGGCATCAACGTATTTCTTATAGGAATTCTCGTATTTTCTCAGATTTTCAGTTGTAAACCTGTGGTTACAGAAACTTCATTTTTTTTTTTTCATTTATTCTGTTCATATATCTGTGTTTCGACAGATATATGTCTTTAGCAAGTGATTACTGATTAACATATTCTTTTTCATAATTTTACCATTGGTCCCAATCTTTGCATTTCTCTTATGTTCTTTCTTCTAAGTCCTCTCGGAGGGAATATTATTGTCTCTCACCTTCCCTCGGTTTATCCAAGAGCTGTCAATCATCTGTCATTGGGATGTTGGTGAGGAGGGGGTGGTAGGTTGGTGGTGCCAGTAACTGTTGCCTCCCCACCCCCCGCCACACACGCACGCACACACACCTCAATTTATAACCTATTCGTCCATTCTTCTTGATAAGGAGGTATGGAATGTTACGTCTTTAGAAAACAGATGAAGAAAGTAATTTCATTTTCAATATTTCATTACAATTTCATGAGTACACACAAACCTTCATGAAATGTCTTCAAAGTCATTAAGCTCTAAATCCAGGTCACTTATAGGTGATTATGTCACCAGGCTACTAAATCCAGGTCACATACAGCTGATCATTGCATAATTAGTCAATCTGCTTGACTTTCTCAATAGTTAATTCAGGTTCAGTTGTGAAATTGTAGTCTACATGATGGTCTTGCTCAGCAGCTCTTCTAGAAAGAGGACACTCCAAAATCAAACCATTGTTCTCTAGTCTTGGGTAGTGATATAGCCTCCGTACCCTGGTCTTCCCCTGTCTTGGATTAGAGTTCTCTTGCTTTAGAGTACACTCCGGCATGCTGTTCTATCTTATTTCACTTCTCTTTGTTTACGTTTTTATAGTTTATATGTGAAGGGTCTAATGTAATCTTGTAACTGTTCTTGAAATATTTTATTGTGATTGTTTATTCTTTACTTGTAGTTTATCTATTTACTTGTTTCCTTTCCTTACTGGGCTATTTTCCCTGTTGAAACCCTTAGGCTTATAGCATCCAGCTTTTCCAGTTAGGGTTGTAGCCTGGGCTGTAATAATAATAATAATAATAATAATAATAATAATAATAATAATAATAATAATAATAAGCCTTATATTTTCCAGATAGTCACCAGCAAATCCTTTATACATCAACTGCCTTGTATTTTGCCTTAAATTTTATTTTATATGGATAAAATTTCGTGATCAAAAGTGACTCTGATGTTTTAACAAAAAAAAAGAAAAAAAAAGATAATTGTAAAGTTAAACACCAATTGCATCTATTATTATTATTATTATTATTATTATTATTATTATTATTATTATTACTTGCTAAGCTACAACAATAGCTGGAAAACCGGGATGCTATAATAATAATAATAATAATAATAATAATAATAATAATAATAATAATAATAATAAGTGTGATGGAGTTTATTTGCGTTTTGTTTGTTAAAAAAAAAAAAAAATTCTCGTCTTAGACATTAGTTTTCCTTGCACGGAGTACTGTACGCATCAATAGGAGATCTGTGCACTATTTATACTTTTTTTCTCTCTCTCTCTCTCTCTCTCTCTCTCTCTCTCTCTCTCTCTCTCTCTCTCTCTCTCTCTCTCTCTCTCTCTCTCAGCGTCGTATTGCAATTGTAGACTTTGCCAGAGTTTCATCTTAGCGCCGATTTCCATCTTCTTCTATTCCTCCTCCAATTGGGATCTGTTGTTCAGTTTGTCTGAATGTTGTTGTTGTTGTTGCATTGCAAGTGCAGTGGTTGCACGTGAGCGCTGATTGGCCTCCTAGGTCCCGGTGCTTTGTGCCACTTTAGTTTAAATTCATAGATGCCTTTCGATACTGTTGGTTTCTCACCTTTGTTCTGTGAATCTTAACTGAAGACACGTGTATATATATATATATATATATATATATATATATATATATATATATATATATATATATATATATATATATATATATATATATATATTCATTTGATATTAGGGTATATATCAGAATAATAATTTGGATAACTATATAGCAATCTGGTATAATTTATATATTTACTAGTAGTTATTCAAACGTTTTTTATGAGCTAATCAGTCTTTTCACACACATACATATATATATATTTATATATATATATATATATATATATATATATATATATATATATATATATATATATATATATATATATATATATATATATATATATATATATATATATACTTTTTGAGGGAAGATCCCTTAACGTTGTGAAATAGTTTGTGTATCTTCATGCCCAGCAAAACTGTACTATAAAACATGTTAATTCTGTTACATCCTTTAAATTTGCTGGCTAAAAAAGGCTCAAGTTATTACAGAGATTGATTACAGTCAGTGACTTTCTGTATCCAAAATACAGAATCTGTCTTTGGAAGAACCAACCACCTTGTTTGCCAAGAAAGTCTTTCAGTTCTTTAATTCTGCGATTTATTATAATTTTAAAGTTTCCTTTTATCCAATTTCCAATTTGGCATATTAATTTACATAAATTTAGTATCAATTTATGTCAAATACATACTGACTGTCACTGGCCGTGATATAATTTTGTTTTGAAAATACCCATTGACATCAAAATTGACTAGAAGACTCCAGCCAATTGGAAGACAGCTTCTAACTATCTTAGCCAAAGAACGAAATTTTAAGCCAATGAGAGACTGGCTTACAAAGGGCTTCTGTTGAAGCCCTGTGATTGGTTGAGGGAAATTCCTATGGTTTTCAGAGCATTTCCGTACGAGACTTGAAGGAGTGAAGATCAAAGGTCAGTTGAGTGGTAGATTTAGAAATTGATTTTGAATTTACATATATAGGATTATACAGTTATTAAATCTATAGAATAGACATTTTATTTGTTAATATAAGACGTTGGTTTGATTAAAATGTAAAAAATACGATGTAAATTGGCAAACCCTAGACATGATTAAAGACATGTCTGAAGCCTTTGTCCGGTGTGGACTAAATACGTCTGCATTTGTGTTTATATATATATATATATATATATATATATATATATATATATATATATATATATATATATATATATATATATATATATATATATATATATATATATATATATATATATATATATATATATATATATATATATATATATATATATATATATATATATATAATGTAGCCTTTTCTAGCCCAGTACAGGACAAAGCTTTCAGACATGTCTTTATACATGTCTGGGGTTTGGCCAATTTTCATCATCATGCTGGCCAGCGCTGATTAGTAATAGGAGATTTTTGCCTGCTCGTTCACAGCAAACCAACCTAGTATATGTGTCCCTGATTAGTACAGCTTTACTGCTCATGGCGACACGCAAACCCTTTCACCACGTTAAGGTATCCCCACTCAGAAAGGATTGCTTCGATTATATGTCTGTGTGAAGTCATTGAAACACCATTACTTATTTTATGAGGTCATAAATACGATAATGTACATTTAATTAGCGTTTCATATATATTACGGGTAGTTGAGGGACAGGACAGGTGAGAGTTGATGGTTGGACCGAGTGGCCAACGAAATTTAGACTTTTTATCCACGAATAATGTTGGTCAGAGTTGAAGGTATTGATTTTGTTTTACATTTTTCAAATATAAATTATCAATGCATGCTCTGTGGTAATTTATGCTAATTATAATGAATTTAATTTGATTAGTTTATAAATACAGCGAACTAATATGTCCATTTCAGGTGTATTTAATTTATATATTACTGATGTATTTTTAAATTCAATATATAATCAAGTTACTTATTATCGTTGTAATAAAAATAATAATTCCTGATGTAATTAAGTTATATTAATGTAATTGTAATTAATACTGATGGCATTCCTTTTTTACGGGCTTAATCTAGTGATATATTCAAGTCATTATTAAACAGTCTTATATTACTGTCATTAATCAATTAAGTTTTAATATATTGATTAAATATTAAATGTAGTTAATTACTTGTATTTAATTATAGGTGTAATTGTTATTCGATATTATTAATTTAAAAGCAGTTTTGAACATTTAAGCCTATTTGTGGCTTTGATACCAATTATTGGAAAATCTCGATATCTCTGTATTACGAAATCATAATCTTTTTATATCGTTCGTAAAAACATTAAATTTCCCTTTGAGAAATAACTGTTTAAAAATGTTTTTAGATGCATTTTTGCTTTTTACAAACTCGATTTGTTCTCCTAAAATGTCTTGTCTTCATTCAGAAAAAACATTTTAATATTTGTGTACAAAACCCTATTTTAAGTTGTTTTCCTCTTTTAGTGAATTACTCAAAAGCGTCATTATTTGCTAATTGTATTTTTTATGGACGCTTGAGTATTAAGTCTTTTTTTTCATATATTTTGAATATATATCAAATGTACACTTGACATCACGAACTTCCGTTTGGTTGACTATGTTCAGTGAGGAAACTAGGCTAGGTTTTTTTTATTTATAATTCTGTAGTTTTTTATATAATTAACTCGTTTCCCGTGTGGCTAATTATTTCAAATTATGAAAAAGTAATGGAGGAAAACAATAGCTTTGCATAATATGGAAGTATTATGTTAAATTTCGTGGTGCTGAAGAAGGGTCCAACGTTATTTTTACATTGTAAATAGTTTTACCCCAAGAGACGGGTTAAATCCCCCAGAATTTATGGTTGAATCCTCCCATGTTTCGTGGTTAAAGCCCCCCAGGATTCATTGTTAAATCCCCAGGATTCGTGGTTAAATCTCCCTAGAATTCGTGGTTCAATCCCCCTTATGTTTTGTGGTTAAATCCCCCTTATGTTTCGTGGTTAAATCCCCCTTAGGTTTCGTGGTTAAATCCCCCTTATGTTTCGTGGTTAAATCCCCCTTAGGATTCGTGGTTAAATCTCCGTAGGATTCGTGGTTAAATCTCCCAGGTTTCGTGGTTAAATCCCTATTATGTTTCATGGTTAAATTTCCCCAGGGTTTGTGGTTAAATCCCCCTCATGTTTCATGGTTAAATGTCCTTAGGATTCGTGGCTAAATCCCCAGAATTCGGAGTTAAATCCCCCTCATGTTTCGTGGTTAAATCCCCCTGATGTTTCGTGGTTAAATCTCCCTAGAATTCGTAGCTAAATCCCCAGAATTTATGGTTAAACCCCCCTCATGTTTCGTGGTTAAATACCTCAGGTTTCGTGGTTAAATCTCCTTAGGATTCGTGGCTAAATTTAGCCACGAATTAACCATTATTTCTTATTATAATCCTACGTAGGATTATAATAAGAAATAGTGGTTAATTCCCCTACAATTCATGGGTAAATCCCTAGAATTTGTAGTTAAAGATTTCTACACTGTTAATACCAAGATAGTTGTAGGTCATGTGACCTATGACCTTTTAAAGAGCTATATTAATCACCCCCTCACCCCCACCATTGTTGCTCACACTTGGGGTGAGGTTGGGGGTGTCTTTTAACTGGCTGCTCAGAGTAGGGGTGTAAGGCTCTTAGTATTATTACACAGCGTATTTTCTATATATACGAATATCCTAATTTTCATAAATTTTTGGTTAAATAATTATGTCATTGAGGACAATATGGAAATAATCATGTAAACGTAACCATTTAAAATGCAACGCCATACACGCTCTTGAAATCAGCTCTGTTCATGTTAGCGATTGGACAACAACAGTTTTAAAACGATAATTTATCGAGAATTGTACGAAGTTGTTTTAGGAATATCAAGCTTGTGTTTATCCCTCGAGTTCTCGTTGTATCTGATGTACATTTATGAGACTGTCACGATGCTAGAGAAATCTCAGTCAATCAATCAGTCAGCCGTGATAGTCCAACAATTGATGGTTAAATAGTCAGTACAGAGATTTTCAAAGGCGAATACATTTTACCGTTCATACAATGAAAAAAGTTCCTGCAGTCTCGATCTGGAATAACATATTATATATCTAAATGATTAATTTACTCTTTTTTTTAAGTGATGGTGGTATAGTTATTTTATCTTAATGGCTGCTTTTCCGGTCCTATCCCACTGTGGACCACTACTCAGTACAGGACCTTCTTAGTCATTTTATTTTATGCATTCCAAGGCACCCAGCATTTCACACCACACATTGCTCATTTATTGTCTAATCAAAATTATCGAACCACTTAGAGAACAAAGTCTTTAGTTTCCCCTTGAAAGGCTTAATACTAGCTTCAGTCTTTCGAATGTCTTGTGAGAGCTTGTTGCATAGTCTTGTGGCCGCATATTCAAAGGCTCTAGAGCCTACAGTAGACATATATTTAGGTTCCAATAGTTTGAGAAACTTGATAGCCAAGGAAGCGGGTGTGGAAGTGTGTTTAAATGCTCTATATCGAATCTGGCTTTAAACGTGAATCGTTGTGTATCTCGCTGTTTATACTATGAAAAATCTCTTTGTGGGTGTTTGCTAGTATTGATATTAGTGAAATATAGTGCTAAAAATCAGTGGTTTCCTTGTATGTGAGGTCTGTAGTGAAAGGCCTGACCCAGCATTTTTGCGTTGGGGCGGGGCTACTTGAAAAGTTCATTGAAAAATGATTCAATATGTCTTTCCTTAGAAAACGAAAAGGAAAACGTAATCCCGTGAATGATTTTGATCTATTTGTGACTGAAATCGACACGGTACTCCAAGGAAAAGAGGAAAATATAATGGCAGCAGCTAATGAAGAATGTGATGACGGAGGCAATCATGGCATGTGTGGGCACTGTGAGTCCTATGTTGATGATGGGATACAATGCGATCAATGCCGAAGATGGTACCATGATGAAGTAGCTTGCTCTAATTTAAGGGATGGTACAAGTACTCTTTTAAAAAGTAGGAACATCATTTATAAATGTCCAAAATGTGTTGAGTCTGCATGTGTTGATGACATGACGAGACTAAGCATCATCATAGAAGAGATGAAGGTAAATGTACAACAACAGATGTCTGGTTTTATGGATATGATAACTGCTCAATACATGGATATGCGTCAAGAAATTGTTGAGCTGAAAGAGAAACTTATGGAATACGAAAAAGAGAATGTGACCAAGACTACATATGCAAGTAAGTTGAAATCAAGAAACCCTTTGGTTATAAAATCTACGGAGGAAAATAAAGAAGGCTTCAGATATCAAGAAAACTATCATGAAGAAGATAACCACGAATGTCGAACAGGTCAAAACCTCTAAACAAGGCCACTTGGTAGTTAATTTTTCGGATAAAACTGGGTTAGAAAAGGCTAAAAATTACTTAGAAGAGGTCAAGAATGACATTAAGGTAGAAGTAGATAAAAAGGATCTACTTAAACCGAAGATCAAGGTCTGCAATATTGATGAAAATGAAGATGATATAATTGCCAGTATAATGGAGAAGAATGAATGGTTGAATGATGTATGTGAAAATGAAGAAGACTTTAAATTGATCAGGAAGTTTAAATCAAGACAAAGCGGTAAATTACACGTCATTATAAAGTGTAGTCCAACTATCAGGAAAGTCTTCCGTAAAAGAGATGATAGAGTATATACCACGCTTGGAGGATGCTGTAAAATCTATGATTCCTACAATGTATTTCAGTGTTATAAATACCAGGAATTTGGTCATACTGCTGAAAATTGTAGCAAGACTCAGGTATGTGCCAAGTGTAGCCAGGATCATCGAACCACGGATTGTACTGTAAATACGTTAAAGTGTCATAACTGCACAGTGAGGAATTACAATGATACGAATCATAGGACATATGATGATAACTGTAAAGTATACAAGGAGGAGCTTACCAGGATAAAAAATAGAACCGATCATGGAGTCTAGCCCATTGGTTAAGTGTGGTCTGATAAATATTCAATCGGTGGGGAATGAAACCATAAAGATTAGAAATCTTATAAACGAAATGGAATTAGATTTATGCTTATTAACGGAAACTTGGTTGCAGGGAAATATTAGTGATAACTCAAAGATTCAGGAGATGACGCCGTGTACTCATGATTTCTATCACGTACCAAGAAAGGACAAAACTGGAGGAGGAGTGGGTGTCTTTGTGTCGAAAACTTTCTCTAGGGTTTCTATCATGAAGGAAATGGTATTTGAAACGTTTTAATATATCTGTTTAAAACTGACAAGAAACAATAAGGTATTGAATATAATATCATTATATAGACCACCAGCGAGTAATATGACTAAATTCATTGAAGAATTTAGTATTCTTGTGGGTGTGGTGGACGATATTAAAAATACATTAATTGGTGGAGACTTCAACTGTTGGGTAGATGATGAAAATGATAATAAGGCTAAAGAACTCAAGGAAGTATTTGAGATGTTTAATTTAATAAACAGTGTTTTGGTATCAACGTCAGTAGGTGGTCATACACTCGACTTGGTCATATGTGGAAAAGACTCAGACCTAATAAAAAACCTTGAAGTGGAACCAGACTTTGAGATCTCAAAAACACATAAACTCATCACCTTTAATGTTAATATAAATTGCACCAGAGTATTGAAAAAATGGATCACATATAGGGAACGGGAAAATTTTGATGCTGAGAATTTTATTGAAGCTAGTGTAGCGCAAATGTCTTGTGTGAACACACAATGTGAACATATGGTAGACATAGAATGTGTTGGGTGCTATACCAAGAAATACAACGACAATTTTGGAAAAATGTACGATACCATGTGTCCCATAAAGAACAAACAAATAGTGGTACGCGAAAATGTTAGATGGTATAATAGTGAACTATTAAAGGCAAAAAGACACAGACGTAAGATGGAAGGTAGATGGAAAAGAGCCAAATCCTTACAAGCCAGAAATCTATATAATAAGGCCAGAAATGACTATAACATCCTGTTAGAAAAAACAAAAAGAAAATTCTACAACGGCGAATGTAAAAAAACTAATAACATGAAGGACTTTCATAAAAACCTTGATGATTTGATGGGATTAAAGAAAAAATATGTCTTGCCTGACAATGTTTGTGCAGAGAGTTTTGCTATATTCTTTAGTGAAAAAATTGATAAAATCTATAGAGGCTTCCCCCAAAATCACTTGGAGGGACAGTCAGCTATGCCAGTGAAGGAGGGAAAGAAGTTAATAAAATTTAGGGAGATAAATATGTGCGACTTGTTAAAGGTTATGAGAGAGATGAAGAATACATATTGTGGAAACGACCCTCTCCCAAACAGTTCAATAAGTGAAGCTCCAAACAAACAAGTCGTATATAATATTTACCTGAACATAATTAACCTAAGTATATCGCAATCCTGTTTTCCTAGCTGTGAAAAAACTGCGTTGATCAAACCAATTTACAAAGGGAAAGGTGATGTAAACGAGCTAAATTCATATAGGCCCATTTCAAATTTATCCTACATGTCAAAGCTTATTGAAAAAGTCATAAGTGAGCAATTGTGGGCGCATATTGACGAGTTAGAGGTATTCCCGGAAAATCAATCGGCCTACAGAGCTAATCATTCTACAGAAACTACTTTGTGCTCAATAATGAATGATATGATAGGTCTTCTTGATGGGGGAAAGTGTGGAATTTTAATTATGTTAGATCTTAGTGCTGCTTTTGACACTGTTGTGCACGAATACTTACTTGACGACTTGAAGTCTATTGGAGTGACTCAGGAAGCACTGAAATTTTTGCGAAGTTACTTAGTGAACAGGAAGACTATTGTAGAGGTTTCTGGAAACCGATCCAATGAGAGAATACTTATGAAGGGTGTACCACAGGGTAGTGTCCTGGGCCCTATCTTGTTTAACATATATACTATCGAGCTATCACACATCTTGAAAAAACAAAAAGTGGGTTTTAAACTATATGCAGATGATACTCAGTTTTACCTCTCAATTTCAACAACACAAGATACAGGGAAGAAAATTGATGAGATAATGACTGAAATAAAAACATGGATGCAGAGGAAAAAGCTCAAATTAAATGATGATAAAACAGAATGTATGTTTTTCGGCACAAGGGTGGCTTTGAAGAATTACCAGTTAATTCAAAGTATAAAAATTGGTGATGCTGATGTTGGGATTGTGCCTGTTGTGAAAAATTTGGGTGTACTGATAGACTGTAATTTGTCAATGAAGGACCAAATTGTGAACACAGTGAAAGTGTGTAACTATCATCTGAGAAACATAGCATTTATTAGAAAATATTTATCAGAGGGCAGTACAAAAATTTTAGTGGTGAGTCATGTAATATCAAGGCTTGATTATTGCAATTATCTGTACTACAAATTGCCCAATATACTACTAAGGAAGCTTCAAAATGTGCAAAACCGGGCGGCTAGACTGATAAAAGGCATTAAATTTCGGGAGAGAATAACTCCTGCACTGATCGATCTACATTGGTTACCTGTTAAGGCTAGGATTGAATTTAAAATTTGCTTGTTGACTCACAAAGCACTTACAGGTGATAAGCCTAAATATCTTCGTGATTGCTTGATCCCCTACCCTGAAGCTACCAGCGCCACTGTAAGAGTTAGACATGCAGATGACCCACATAGACTATTCGAAATTAGTGTGAATCATGCAATAGGAAGAAGAACGTTCAGTTATGCTGCACCGAGACTCTTTAACGACCTTCCACTCGATGTCAAGAATAGCACAAATGTGGCTGCCTTCAAGAAAAACCTGAAGACTTATCTTTTTAGAAAGTGTTATAATAGTGACCTGAAAACTATTAAGTCTGAATACAAATGCTAGCGAAATAACTGATAACGATACAGAGCAAAATATTAACTGGAAAGGAATTATTTTTTTTCATACACCAAGGCCCGCCTGAACAGACCTTTAGTGTTTGATGGAGGGCGAGAAATAAACCTCTAAAAGTAAGTAAAAGTAACCACCTCCCAACTTCCAAACAAACACACAAATAGGGGTTAAAACATAACCTCCTTCCAACTTCAAAACAAACACAAAACAGGGGTTAAAACATAACCTCCTCCCAACTTCCAAACAAACACACAAACAGGGGTTAAAACATAACCTCCTTCCAACTTCAAAACAAACACTAAACAGGGGTTAAAACATAACCTCCTCCCAACTTCCAAACAAACACACAAACAGGGGGGTAAAACATAACCTCCTCCCAACTTCATTTGGGGGAAGTAATAAAGAAAATGTTTATGAAAGTCTTCATTTCACTTGGATGATTTAAGCGAAGCTCATGAAGACAGGAATTGTCTTTACCTCTCAAAGTTTACCGAAAAATAATTTACCTTTTACCTCCTGTTTACTAATTGAGGACCTCGTCGTGTACAACATGACAGGGGATTGCCAGGTACTTTCGGAACGAGGGAATTTTAAAAACGGGGAACAGGTTTGGTAGTCAAGTATCATTTGTAAAACGCTATCTCTACCAAGCCGTGGCCACCGAGATTATGGCTCTCGGTGGCTGCGGCCAAGGTTTAAAGGCCGCTCATGAATGGCAGAGGCAAGGGACAGTGACATTGCCCTAGCAAGCAGGACAATGCCCTACAGACTGACTATATATACATATGATCAGTGCCCCAGCTAGACCAAAGAGGGCCAGGCAATGGCTGCTGATGACTCAGCAGATAGACCTATAAGCTCCCCCAGACCCCCATCCTTAGCTCACAAGGATGGTGAGGTTACAGTGAGCAAAGGAACTAACGAGTTTGAGCGGGACTCGATCCCCAGTTTGGCGTTCACCAGTCAGGGACGTTTCCACATCGGCCACCATAAGAAATCCTTGGCTAAAATCAAGATATGAAATTGTAAGGTTCGGATGATTTTGAAAGTTTTAAGGTTAGCGGGGTTTTTTTCCCATAAGCATGGTTGCCTTCGTTTTGAAGGACTTTGCTTTGACTTTGGGGTAAACCGTAGCCCCGATCGGCTGCCCTGCCTGACATCGCTTAGACCCCGGTAACATATGTTCATGTATTGTATCTGTCACCAGCGTCCTTCCTCCCAGCAGCGAGGAGTCCTGGCGCGGTTAGGTTGACAGTTCGAGATGTGTGAGGTGTCTGTTGTTTTAGGTGTTGGAGTGGATATGTTTGTGTGTGTATTAGTTTCCTCGACTCTCCTGCGGTAATATTCTTAAATGTAAAGTATAAATTGGAGCTCGAACGTTCATTAGGCTATCTTCTGAAGTGTGTCACTCAAGGCTATATGTGGGAAACTTCCTGCTATGGATAGATCCAATTTTATAGCACCACCAAAATACATGGTAAAGTTTTTAAAAGATCCCACGTTCGAATCTATGTCTGCAGGGTGTCTATATCCAAGTAAAATCCAGATTAATAGATAACTGTATCCCTTTCTTAGTGGGGATACCTTAATGTGGTTAAAGGGTTTGCGTATCGCCATTATTAGCACAACTATACTAATTAAGGCTATCCATACTAGGTTGGTTTGCTGTGAGCAATCAGACGAAAATCTCCCACCATCACAAATCTGCACTGGCCAGCATGGTGGTTAAAACTGGTCAAATCTCAGATATAATGCCATGTCTAAGGCCTTTGCCCTGAAGTGGACGAAAAGTGCCGGTATTTGTTGTTGTTTATACAAACAACAATTTGTGAAATATACCATTTCATATAAAAACAGAGATAGAGAAACAAAGACAGAGAGTAAGGAGGGGGAGCAGTGTTGGATAAAGAAGGCAAGCCAGTGATTAATGGAGATTTGGTAACAGTGGAGGAATCTGTTTAAAACTTGATTCCCTACCCTATCGTCCATTAATCGCTGAGTTGAGTATAGTTAGATTTATCAAGACGTGAGTTGGGCTTGAATAACTAACAAGGATTCTGCTAATGTATGACAAATAAACTGAAATAATATCAAAGGTGAAACCCTAGACCGGGCACAAGTCCCGACTCCTCGTTAAATCAAAACATGACCAGAATAGGCTGAACAGGGTTGTGGTGGCCGATGTTGTAACGTCCCTGACTGGTGATTGCCAGTCTGGGGTTCAAGTACCAGTCAAACTCGATAGTTTCTCTAGTCGATGCAACCTCACCATCCTTGTGAGCTAAGGATGGGGGGTGGGAGCCTATAGCTCTATCTGCGTAGTCATCAGCAGCCATTGCCTGTACCTCCTTGGTCCAATCTTGGGTGTAGAGGGGGCTTGGGCGCTGATCATGTGCATATATGGTCAGTCTCTAGGGCATTGTCCTGCTTAATAGGGAAATGTCACTTTCCCTTGCCTCTGTCATTCATGAGCGGTCTTTAAACCTTTAAACAACACTTCCCTGAAAGCATATTTAGTCTAATGATTCTTCAGATCCTCCCCACATAAATCTAAAGAATCCTGAGATGTCTATACTGTACCTGGAAAGATAATACTAAGTGGATCTTTTGCACCTAATCTCTAATCTTTATTTTCAGTTTATCACTAATAAGTATTCCACGTTCTTTTATCTTCTGGGTCAATGAATACTAATCTAGAAAATCACTCTGAGAGTGCAGACCTCCACCACGGCATCTTATTTCTCGAAATCAGCATGCCTTTTCCAGAATCAATTAATCATTTCCAGCTCTTCACATAACAGTTTCATTACTTTACGATTTAAAATGTGGCCGTATGGTTGATGACCGGGATTTGACCTTTTGCTTGACCTTGACCTTGGACACGACCTTGGCGTGGATTTTCATATAAACTCAAATATGAACCAAGTTTGAAGTCTGTGACAACGATGTCCAAACTTATGACATTACGTGCATTGGACATTTTGCTTGACCGTGACCTTGTCCTTTGAGCTTGACCTCCCAGAATTTAATCGATTTCCAGTTTTTTACACACCAGTTAATCCTTGTAAGTTTCATTACTCAACGATTAATTTTGTGGCCAGGAAGCTGTTCACAAACAAATACACAAACAAGGGGTATAACATAACCTCTTTCCAACTTCGTTGGCGGAGGTAATTATCTTTTTTAAATGTCTATTTTGACCTCTCATATGATTTCGCTAGAGATCTCGAATCATTTCATTTAGATGATCTAATCAAATGCGTAGGTCTGGTTTTTCTCTTGTTTAATTGGTAGAACGTTCCTAAGTCTATATATATATATATATATATATATATATATATATATATATATATATATATATATATATATATATATATATATATATATATATATATACAATATTTATGTGTATATTAAGTAGATAGATGAATTTATTTATATATAATAAATTATATATGTAAATATGTGTGCATATTGTGCATGTATCTAAATATGTACATGTGTACGTGTGCTAATGTATACATCCCCACCAGCAAACTCAACATTCCCCTGACCTCCCATACACTCGGCCCCTCCTCACCTGCAAAGTCATCCGGCAACGATACCACCCGAAGTGAACTACCTCGACCCCTCCCTCTCTGTCCCCTCGCATAAAAGCCCCTCTCGGTCCTCTACAAAGACCAACTGCCTCTCTTGTTTACTCCGGAATGACTAACGGAAGAGATTTCTCGGAATCCCAACGCGATTTAATTCGCTTTGTAATGCGCTCTGTCATGGAGCCGCTCTCTGGAGCCGTCTCCTCTTTAGTTAACGCTTCGAGGGATTCTACCTGTCTTCACGTAATTTTCGGGTTCGTGGATGGAGTATTTTTTTCTTTTTTTTTAGTGAATGTTTTTTGCTTTTTATTTATTTTTCATATATAGATGCAAGAGTAGGTAAAGAGGAGAAGGTTAAATTATAAAGAATTTGTCATGAAGCCGCTCTCCGGAGCCGTCTCCTCTTAACGCTTCGAGGGATTTTACCTGTCTTCACGTAATTTTCGGGTTCGTGGATGGAGTATTTTTTATATATATATATTTTTTTCTGTAGAGAATATTTTTTGTTTTTATTTATTTTTATATGTAGATGCATATGTAAATAAAGAGGAGAAGGTTAAATTATCAAGAGTTTGTCATGGAGCCGCTCTCTGGAGACGTCTCCTCGTAGTTAACGCTTCGAGGGATTCTACCTGTCGCCACGTTATTTTCGGGTTCGTGGATGGAGCATTTTTTTTATTTATTTTTTTCTCTAGTGTAAGGTTTTTGTTTGTTTTATTTTTTATGTGTAAATGCATGGGTGAATAAAGAGGAGAAGGTTAGATAATCAAGAGCTTTTATAATCATTTATTGTGGGTTTTTTTCTCATCGTTTATTTATTTCCTTTCCTCACTGGGTTATTTTTCCCTATTGGAGCCCTTGGGCTTATAGCATCATAGCATCTTTCTTTTCTAACTAATAATAATAATAATAATAATAATAATAGTAATAATAATAATAATAATAATAAAAAGAGGGTAATTTTTTCTTATTTACCGTGATGTAAGTTCCCTGTTTTGTTCCTTTTTTTTTCTTTTTTTTATCTATAGACGCATGAGTGTGTAAAGAGAAAGTTATATTATAAAGAGTTTACCTACAGATAAAGAGGGTTTAAATAGGCAAGACTGTCTTGTTTTCTAAGTGCTTCGATAATATACGATGAGAAATCCTAAATCCCTTATAATGTATACGATTGAATTAATTACGAAACGCCTTGTAGAGAGTAGGGTTCTCCTGCTGTATAGGACTAGAAAAGCAGCTCTTAAAGTAAAGTAAGCAGAGGGCTTCATGTTTCTTTTACGATTTTGAAGGAAATTGACTCTAGGTACTTTTTGTATCTCAAAAATGAGAGAGAGAGAGAGAGAGAGAGAGAGAGAGAGAGAGAGAGAGAGAGAGAGAGAGAGAGAGAGAGAGAGAGAGAGAGAGAGAGAGCAAATAAGTTTTCTGAACAATAAAAGAACAATTTTGTTGGTATTGAAAACGTCTTACAAGAGAAAGCCTAGTCATTTCTCCTTCTCTTATTCCGTCAAAAATCTCAGCGCCTCCTGTCTTTCTTAGACTGAATTATTAGTAATTAAAGAAGCTAGCTGTCTGGAGTACATGCTTTCTATTTGTACTAAAGAAATGTTCGGCGGAAATCTTATTATATTGACTTAGAGAACTGCAAGATCTTAATAAAATTTATTTTCGAAAAACTACAAAAGGCAAAGACGATAATTAAAACAACTGGATTTTGAAATCCTTGGCAGATGTTTTTTTCGTTTTAGTAGCTCTCGGTATTTTACTCAATTAATAAAATAATTATCATTAAGGGATAAAAATCTTACTTTTGCTTATTCTTATTCTCTCGAATGAGGTTGTGTGAGGAAGAATGAGGAGGTTAACTACTGAAGGTCTAGTTAACGACTTGGGTTAATGATATCAAATAGGATGTTTTTCATGGCCTAGAGGGCCACATCAGATTTCACATAACCCCTCGTATCTTATAACATTTAAAGCAACTACCAACTCTCTCTCTCTCTCTCTCTCTCTCTCTCTCTCTCTCTCTCTCTCTCTCTCTCTCTCTCTCTTGACACTAATTTTGACAAGCCATCTTAGCATCCTACAGAGCTTTTGAGTCGAGACATGTCAGCTAGTGATATAAGGATATATTATTCCAAAGAATAACCACCAAAAAGAGCTCTCTCTCTCTCTCTCTCTCTCTCTCTCTCTCTCTCTCTCTCTCTCTCTCTCTCTCTCTCTCTCTCTCCTCGGATATTTAATAATCCCGTCCCCAGTATCAACCTAAAAAAGAATATTGCTGAAACTTTAGAATAATATCTCTCTCTCTCTCTCTCTCTCTCTCTCTCTCTCTCTCTCTCTCTCTCTCTCTCTCTCTCTCTCTCTCTCTTTTCGGATATTTTCCAATCTCGTCCCCAGTATCAACCTAAAAAAGAATATTGCTGAAACTTTAGAATATCTCTCTCTCTCTCTCTCTCTCTCTCTCTCTCTCTCTCTCTCTCTCTCTCTCTCTCTCTCTCTCTCTTTTCGGATATTTTCCAATCCCGTCCCCAGTATCAACCTAAAAAAGAATATTGCTGAAACTTTGGAATAATATCTCTCTCTCTCTCTCTCTCTCTCTCTCTCTCTCTCTCTCTCTCTCTCTCTCTCTCTCTCTCTCTCTATTGGAACTAGAACTATCAGTAGTAATGTTGAAAGTAGTAGAATAAAGTGCTATTAAAAGATTATATACATATATATATATATATATATATATATATATATATATATATATATATATATATATATATATATATATATATATATATATATATATATATGAAATTAGTTTTTTGATAAAATAACTTGATACTGCCCTTATTGGCGTTTTCACTACTAATAAATATTGCATCCCATTTTCTATGTATACAAGAATTTGCTCTCTTTCGAAGAGTTTCTATATATCTTTCCAACAGAATTATTTGTTCTACTACCATCAACCTCACTACTGCTAGTTCTATTTCCAGTTTATACCAGTGATTCAGTGCATTTTTTTAACGAAATGGAATGGACAAGATGATTGAGATTACGGAATAAATAAGAAAAAAATTGTTTAATTTGGCTGAACATTGTTGGAACCTTTTTGAAGGTGGAAGTGTTGCTGATAGATTGGAAAAGTAATGTCTCCTGTTACCTGTTACTCCTCCCTGGCAACAATGAACGACTATAATTTTATTGAATTGTGCAGTGTAATTCTTCTGTTTCCCATTGATGTGAAGGTAATGCATAATATTTTCATTGGTATTTAAATGATTTTACAGGTAGTGTTGTTCTTTCTTGGTGTGAAACAAATCTGATGGAAGTGCATTTTATAGCCTAGGACTATTTTTTTTTCAAAGAGCTAGCAACTTTATGCTAGGCTTAGCAGTACAGATTCTCATAGGATGTATCTTGGAATTTATTGAATATGTTTAAAAAAGGTAATAAAGCAGTCTTAAACCAAATGATGAAAACAGTTTAAGAAATAACTCTCCTGTTGATGTTGTAGTTACCTAACCTCACTTAGTTTCATTATAGAACAGTACAATATTAGTTAAGACACCGAAACTTCCATAATTGAATAGATCTTTACAAATGCACTAAATTGAATCCCATATGCTACTGATAGGCACCTCTATTAATGAAGTTACAGTTTTTAATTGAAAAAAATATCCCTTATGCTCCTTTTGTCATATCACATACCACAGGAGCCTCCTTCCACCCGGTAGTTCAGAAAAACACTGTTAGGTGATGCTTCTGTCGTAAGTTACTTGTTCAAATAGAATAAAGGGCCCACTGTTTTATATTTTCTATTTATTTTCAGTGTTCTAGTATGCGATATAATTATACCTTTTATCTTATTTATCATGTTGATTATGAAAGGTAGGGGTAGAAATGTTTGTTTGATATATTTAGTCTGATCATTGGAAATAGAAGCTGCCAAGTCCATGTTCGACCAGAGTCTGGAGCGCAAAACTACAACTCTCCCCTTTAAGTGTGTATTCATCCCGTTAGGTTTGTATACTCAATAATTAACGTCAAAATTCTAACCCATGGGGCTAACAAGCGTATAGCGAAACATTCCGCTTGCCAGAACATAGGAGCAATCACGAGCGAAGCAAGCATACAGCAGAGCAAAAACCAATAAATCATTAGCTCAATTAATTAAGAAGGTATTTGTAGTACGATGAACACTACTAAAAACGACTCCATAGAAAATGGGATAGAAAACTCTGTTTTCTATACATACGGAAGTCCTGGCAAGCAAAAGCTCCAGTTTTTCATTACTAATTCTCGGTTTTGACTACGGTAAATGTTTTATTTTATTACGATGACTGGTCTTTTTATGACGATGACTGGTGTTTTAATGATGATGACTGGTGGAAACAACAAAGTTTGAAAAAGTTAATTTAAGTATGAATACAATTAGACTAGTACAGTATATTTTAAGGTGTTTTGAATGTAATCGATGGCCGTACCTAGCACAACGCCATAACTTTTCAGTAAGGTTAATCAATCCCACCATATTCCAAAAGCTATGAATTTCTACCAGGAATCATCATAGTAAACATTCAACACACCACAAAATAATTTAAAAACCATTTTTATTTTCTACAAACCGTTTATTACACCATTCTGTAATACTAATCCTCACTTTACCTACTCATACCTTACATACTGTATATACCCTTGCCTTAGCTATCCGTATCTTAGCTCATGTTACCTTACCTTCCCTTATCGTACAACCTGCTACCTTACCTACCCTTTATCTTACCTACTCTTACCTTGCCCATCCTACCCATACCTTGCCTTCCATCATTTTGCCTAACCATACCTTACCCAAGCTCTCATTACATACGCTTACCTTATGTAACCTCAACTTACCTGTCTTTACCTTACCTACCCATATATTGCTTTCCCACTCCTTACACACCCATACCCACTCTACAGTACACTTAGCCACTCTTTACTTAACCATTATTTACCTGACTTTACGCACTCTTACCTTACCTACCCTCAATTTACTTGTCCATAGCATAACTACTCATCATCCTACCCATACCTTACTCACTCTTACCTTACCCACTCTTACCTTACCCACTCTTACCTTACCCACTCTTACCATACCTCGTATATACCCATACCTGCTCTTACCATACCCCAGACGTATCCATGCCTATTCTTACCATAACTCATACGCACCCGTACTTCATACGTACCTGTACCTGCTCTTACTATACCTCATACGTACCAATACCTGCTCTTAGCATACCTCATACGTACCCGTACCTGCTCTTACCATACCTCATACATACAAGTACCTACTCTTATCATACCCCATACATACCCATACCTGCTCTTACCTTACTTCATACATACCGATACCTGCTCTTACAATACCTCATATGTACTGATACCTGCCCTTACCATGCCTCATTTGTACCGGTACCTGCTCTTACTAGTAACTCATTTGTACCCATACCTGCTCTTACCATACCTCATACGTACCCATACTTGCTCTTACAATACCTCATATGTACCAATACCTGCTCTTACAATACCTCATCGTACCCAACCCCCTTTTAATGTACTCATACGTACCAATGCCTGCTCTTGCCATACATTATATGTAATAATACTTGGTCTTACCATGCCTCATACGTTCTTGTAACTGCTTTTACCATACTTCTTATGTACCCGTACCGGCTCCTGACATACCTCATGTACCGATACCTGCTCTTGGCATACCTCATGCGTAGCTGTACCTGCTCTTACTGTACTTCATACGTACCGATACCTGCTCTTATCATACCTCATACATCATACGTACCCATACCTGCTCTTACCGTACCTCATACATACCCATACCTGCTCTTACCTTACTTCATACATACCGATACCTGCTCTTAAAATACCTCATACGTACTGATGCCTGACCTTACCATGCCTCATTTGTACCGGTACCTGCTCTTACCATACCTCATACATCATACGTACCCATACCTGCTCTTACCGTACCTCATACGTACCGATACCTGCTCTTACCGTACTTCATACGTACCAATACCTGCTCTTACTGTACCTCATACGTACCATACCTGCTCTTACCGTACCTTATACATACCCATACCTGCTCTTACCGTACCTCATAAGTACCGATACCTGCTCTTACAATACCTCATACGTACCAATACCTGCTCTTACCGTACTTTAGTACTTCATACGTACCGATACCTGCTCTTACCGTACTTCATACGTACCGATACCTGCTCTTACCGTACCTCATACGTACCGATACCTGCTCTTACCGTACCTCATACGTACCGATACCTGCTCTTGCCCTACCTCATACCTACTGATACCTGCTCTTGCCCGTACTCATACGTACCGATACCTGCTCTTGCCGTACTTCATACGTACCGATACCTGCTCTTACCATACCTCATACATCATACGTACCGATACCTGCTCTTACCGTACTTCATACGTACCGATACCTGCTCTTACCGTACTTCATACGTACCGATACCTGCTCTTACCGTACCTTTAGTACTTCATACGTACCGATACCTGCTCTTACCGTACTTCATACGTACCGATACCTGCTCTTGCCGTACCTCATACGTACCGATACCTGCTCTTACCGTACTTCATACGTACCGATACCTGCTCTTGCCGTACTTCATACGTACCGATACCTGCTCTTGCCATACTTCATACGTACCGATACCTGCTCTTACCATACTCATACGTACCAATACCTGCTCTTGCCGTACCTCATACCTACCGATACCTGCTCTTGCCCTACCTCATACCTACTGATACCTGCTCTTGCCGTACTTCATACGTACCCATACCTGCTCTTACCACACCTCATACATCATACGTACCCATACCTGCTCTTACCATACCTCATACGTACCAATACCTGCTCTTGCCGTACCTCATACCTACCGATACCTGCTCTTGCCCTACCTCATACCTACGATACCTGCTCTTGCCGTACTTCATACGTACCGATACCTGCTCTTGCCGTACCTCATACCTACCCATACCTGCTCTTACCATACCTCATACATCATACGTACCCATACCTGCTCTTACCATACCTCATACGTACCAATACCTGCTCTTGCCGTACCTCATACCTACCGATACCTGCTCTTGCCCTACCTCATACCTACCGATACCTGCTCTTACCTTACTTCATACGTACCCATACCTGCTCTTGCCGTACCTCATACCTACCCATACCTGCTCTTACCATACCTCATACATCATACGTACCTATACCTGCTCTTGCCGTACTTCATACGTACCGATACCTGCTCTTGCCGTACTTTAGTACTTCATGCGTACCGATACCTGCTCTTACCGTACTTTAGTACTTCATACGTACCGATACCTGCTCTTACCGTAATTTAGTACTTCATACGTACCGATACCTGCTCTTACCGTACTTTAGTACTTCATACGTACCGATACCTGCTCTTACCGTACTTCATACGTACCGATACCTGTTTTTACCGTACTTTAGTACTTCATACGTACCGATACCTGCTCTTACCATACCTCATACGTACCAATACCTGCAATTACCGTACTTTAGTACTTCATACGTACCGATACCTGCTCTTACCGTAATTTAGTACTTCACACGTACCGATACCTGCTCTTACCGTACTTTAGTACTTCATACGTACCGATACCTGCTCTTACCGTACTTTAGTACTTCATACGTACCGATACCTGCTCTTACCGTACTTCATACGTACCGATACCTGTTTTTACCGTACTTTAGTACTTCATACGTAACGATACCTGCTCTTACCATACCTCATACGTACCAATACCTGCAATTACCGTACTTTAGTACTTCATACGTACCGATACCTGCTCTTACCGTACTACATACGTACCGATACCTGCTCTTGCCGTACTTTAGTACTTCATACGTACAGATACCTGCTCTTACCGTACTTTAGTACTTCATACGTACCGATACCTGCTCTTACCGTACTTCATATATACCGATAACTGCTCTTACCGTAATTCATACGTACCGATACCTGCTCTTGCCGTACTTTAGTACTTCATACGTACCGATACCTGCTCTTACCGTACTTTAGTACTTCATGCGTACCGATACCTGCTCTTACCGTACTTTAGTACTTCATACGTACCGATACCTGCTCTTACCGTACTTTAGTACTTCATACGTACCGATACCTGCTCTTACCGTACTTCATACGTACCGATACCTGTTTTTACCGTACTTTAGTACTTCATACGTACCGATACCTGCTCTTACCATACCTCATACGTACCGATACCTGCTATTACCGTAGTTCATACGTACCAATAACTACTCTTACCGTACTTCATACGTACCGATACCTGCTCTTACCGTACCTCATACGTACCCATAGCTGCTCTTACCGTACCTCATACATACCCATATCTGCTCTTACCATACCTCATACATCATACGTGACCAAACCTACTCTTACCATACCTCATACGTACCGATACCTGCTCTTATCATACCCCATACGTACCGATACCCGCTCTTGCCGTACGTCATACGCACCGATACCCGCTCTTGACGTACTTCATACGCACCGATACCCGCTCTTGCCGTACGTCATACGCACCGATACCCGCTCTTGCCGTACTTCATACGCACCGATACCCGCTCTTGCCGTACGTCATACGCACCGATACCCGCTCTTGCCGTACTTCATACGCACCGATACCCGCTCTTGCCGTACATCATACGCACCGATACCCGCTCTTGCCGTACGTCATACGCACCGATACCCGCTCTTGCCGTACTTCATACTCACCGATACCTGCTCTTACCGTACTTCATACGCACCAATAACTGCTCTTACCGTACTTCATACGTACCGATACCTGCTCTTACCGTACTTTAGTACTTCATACGTACCGATACCTGCTCGTACCGTACTTCATACATACCGATATCTGCTCTTATCGTACTTCATACGTACCGATATCTGCTCTTACCGTACTTCATACGTACTGATACCTGCTATTACCGTACTTCATACATACCGATAACTACTCTTACCGTACTTCATACATACCCATAACTACTCTTACCGTACTTTATACGTACAGATACCTGCTCTTACCGTACCTCATACGTACCCATAGCTGCTCTTACCGTACCTCATACATACCCATATCTGCTCTTACCATACCTCATACATCATACGTGCCCAAACCTGCTCTTACCATACCTCATACGTACCGATACCTGCTATTACCATACCCCATACGTACCGATACCTGCTCTTACCGTACTTCATACCTACTGATACCTGCTCTTACCATACCTCATCCGTACCCATAGCTGCTCTTGCCGTACCTCATACATCATACATGCCCATACCTGCTCTTATCATACCTCATACGTACTTATACCTGCTCTTACCAAACCTCGTACGTACCGATACCTGCTCTTACCAAACCTCGTACGTACCGATACCTGCTCTTACCATACCTCGTACGTACCCATACCTGCTCTTACCGTATTTCATACGCACCTATACCTGCTCTTACCGTACTTCATACGCACCGATACCTGCTCTTACCGTACTTCATACGCACCGATACCTGCTCTTACCTTACTTCATACATACCCATACCTGCTCTTACCATACCTCGTACGTACCGATACCTGCTCTTACCATACCTCGTACGTACCGATACCTGCTCTTACCATACCTCGTACGTACCCATACCTGCTCTTACCGTATTTCATACGCACCGATACCTGCTCTTACCGTACTTCATACGCACCGATACCTGCTCTTACCGTACTTCATACGCACCGATACCTGCTCTTACCTTACTTCATACATACCCATACCTGCTCTTACCATACCTCGTACGTACCCATACCTGCTCTTACCGTATTTCATACGCACCGATAACTGCTCTTACCATACTTCATACGCACCGATACCTGCTCTTACCGTATTTCATACGCACCGATACCTGCTCTTACCGTACTTCATACGCACCGATACCTGCTCTTACCGTACTTCATACGCACCGATACCTGCTCTTACCTTACTTCATACATACCCATACCTGCTCTTACCAAACCTCGTACGTACCGATACCTGCTCTTACCATACCTCGTACGTACCCATACCTGCTCTTACCGTATTTCATACGCACCGATACCTGCTCTTACCGTACTTCATACGCACCGATACCTGCTCTTACCGTACTTCATACGCACCGATACCTGCTCTTACCTTACTTCATACGTACCCATACCTGCTCTTACCGTACCTCGTACGTACCCATACCTGCTCTTACCGTATTTCATACGCACTGATAACTGCTCTTACCGTACTTCATACGCACCGATACCTGCTCTTACCGTATTTCATACGCACCGATACCTGCTCTTACCGTACTTCATAGCACCGATACCTTCTCTTACCATGCTTCATACGCACCGATACCTGCTCTTACCGTACTTCATACGCACTGATACCTGCTCTTACCGTGCTTCATACGCACCGATACCTGCTCTTACCGTACTTCATACGCACCGATACCTGCTCTTACCGTACTTCATACGCACCGATACCTGCTCTTACCGTACTTCATACGCACCGACCTTACTTCATACATACCCATACCTGCTCTTACCGTACCTCGTACGTACCCATACCTTCTCTTACCGTATTTCATACGCACTGATAACTGCTCTTACCGCACTTCATACGCACCGATACCTGCTCTTACCGCACTTCATACGCACCGATACCTGCTCTTACCGCACTTCATACGCACCGATACCTGCTCTTACCGCACTTCATACGCACCGATACCTGCTCTTACCGCACTTCATACGCACCGATACCTGCTCTTACCGCACTTCATACGCACCGATACCTGCTCTTACCGCACTTCATATGCACCGATACCTCGTACGTACCCATACCTGCTCTTACCATACCTCATACGTACCCATACTTGCTCTTATCATACCTCATACGTACCGATACCTGCTCTTACTGTACCTCATACATACCCATATCTGCTCTTACCATACCTCATACATCACACATGCCCAAATCTTCTCTTACCATACCGCATACATACCCATATCTGCTCTTACCATACTTCATACGTACCAATACCTGCTCTTGCCATACCTCGTATGTACCCATACCTGCTCTTACCATACCTCATACGTACCCATACCTGCTCTTAACGTACCTCATACGTACCCATATGTACCCATACCTGCTCCTACCATACCTCATACGTACCCATACCTGCTCTTATCATACCTCATACGTACCCATACTTGCTCTTATCATACCTCATACATACCCATACTTGCTCTTATCATACCTCATACGTACCCATAGCTGCTCTTACCGTACCTCATACATACCCATATCTGCTCTTACCATACCTCATACGTGCCCAAATCTTTTCTTACCATGCCGCATACATACCCATATCTGCTCTTACCATACTTCATACGTACCAATACCTGCTCTTACCGTACTTCATACGTACCAATACCTGCTCTTACCATACTTCATACGTACCAATACCTGCTCTTACCATACCTCGTACGTACCCATACCTGCTCTTACCATACCTCGTACGTACCCATACCTGCTCTTACCATACCTCCTACGTACCCATACCTGCTCTTATCATACCTCATACGTACCCATACCTGCTCTTACCATACCTCATACACACCCATATCTGCTCTTACCATACCTCATACACCATACATGCCCATACCTGTTCTTACCATACCTCGTACGTACCCATACCTGCTCTTACCATACCTCATACTTACCCATACCTGCTCTTACCATACCTCATACATCATACATGCCCATACCTGTTCTTACCATACCTCGTAAGTACCCATACCTGCTCTTACCATACCTCGTACTTACCCATACCTGCGCTTACCATACCTCATACATCATACATGCCCATACCTGTTCTTACCATACCTCCTACGTACCCATACCTGCTCATATCATACCTCATACGTACCCATACCTGCTCTTACCATACCTCATACACACCCATATCTGCTCTTACCATACCTCATACACCATACATGCCCATACCTGTTCTTACCATACCTCGTACGTACCCATACCTGCTCTTACCATACCTCATACTTACCCATACCTGCTCTTACCATACCTCATACATCATACATGCCCATACCTGTTCTTACCATACCTCGTAAGTACCCATACCTGCTCTTACCATACCTCGTACTTACCCATACCTGCGCTTACCATACCTCATACATCATACATGCCCATACCTGTTCTTACCATACCTCCTACGTACCCATACCTGCTCATATCATACCTCATACGTACCCATACCTGCTCTTACCATACCTCATACACACCCATATCTGCTCTTACCATACCTCATACACCATACATGCCCATACCTGTTCTTACCATACCTCGTACGTACCCATACCTGCTCTTACCATACCTCATACTTACCCATACCTGCTCTTACCATACCTCATACATCATACATGCCCATACCTGCTCTTACCATACCTCGTACTTACCCATACCTGCTCTTACCATACCTCATACATCATACATGCCCATACCTGCTCTTACCATACCTCGTACTACCCATACCTGCTCTTACCATACCTCGTACGTACCCATACCTGCTCTTACCATTCCTCGTACGTACCCATACCTGCTCTTAACGTATCTCATACGTACCCATACGTACCCATACCTGCTCCTACCATACCTCATACGTACCCATACCTGCTCTTACCATTCCTCGTACGTACCCATACCTGCTCTTACCATACCTCATACTTACCCATACCTGCTCTTACCATACCTCATACATCATACATGCCCATACCTGTTCTTACCATACCTCGTAAGTACCCATACCTGCTCTTACCATACCTCGTACTTACCCATACCTGCTCTTACCATACCTCATACATCATACATGCCCATACCTGTTCTTACCATACCTCCTACGTACCCATACCTGCACTTATCATACCTCATACGTACCCATACCTGCTCTTACCATACCTCATACACACCCATATCTGCTCTTACCATACCTCATACACCATACATGCCCATACCTGTTCTTACCATACCTCGTACGTACCCATACCTGCTCTTACCATACCTCATACTTACCCATACCTGCTCTTACCATACCTCATACATCATACATGCCCATACCTGCTCTTACCATACCTCGTACTTACCCATACCTGCTCTTACCATACCTCATACATCATACATGCCCATACCTGCTCTTACCATACCTCGTACTACCCATACCTGCTCTTACCATACCTCGTACGTACCCATACCTGCTCTTACCATTCCTCGTACGTACCCATACCTGCTCTTAACGTATCTCATACGTACCCATACGTACCCATACCTGCTCCTACCATACCTCATACGTACCCATACCTGCTCTTACCATTCCTCGTACGTACCCATACCTGCTCTTAACGTATCTCATACGTACCCATACGTACCCATACCAGCTCCTACCATACCTCATACGTACCCATACCTGCTCTTATCATACCTCATACGTACCCATACTTGCTCTTACCATACCTCATACGTCCCCATACCTGCTCTTACCATACCTCGTACGTACCCATACCTGCTCTTACCTTACCTCATACGTACCCATACCTGCTCTTACCATTCCTCGTACGTACCCATACCTGCTCTTAACGTATCTCATACGTACCCATACCTGCTCCTACCATACCTCATACGTACCCATACCTGCTCTTATCATACCTCATACGTACCCATACTTGCTCTTACCATACCTCATACGTCCCCATACCTGCTCTTACCATACCTCGTACGTACCCATACCTGCTCTTACCATACCTCGTACATACCCATACCTGCTCTTAACGTACCTCATACGTACCCATACCTGCTCTTAACGTACCTCATACCTGCTCTTAACGTACCTCATACCTGCTCTTAACGTACCTCATACGTACCCATACCTGCTCTTAACGTACCTCATACCTGCTCTTAACGTACCTCATACGTACCCATACCTGCTCTTAACGTACCTCATACGTACCCATACCTGCTCTTGACGTACCTCATACCTGCTCTTAACGTACCTCATACGTACCCATTCTTATTCCTACCATACCTCATAAATACCGATACCTGCTCTTAAGATACCCCATACGTATCAATACCTCGTCTTACCATACCTCATACTTACTCATACCTACTCCTACCATACCTCATACGTAGTCATACCTACTCTTACCATACCTCATACGTACCCATACCTGCTCTTACCATACCTAAAACATACCGATACCTGCTCTTACCATCTGCAGAGTGTTGACTGCTCTGAATGTTAGAGTAACTCTGGTGGCTCCCATATGGCCACACTCCAGAGGGTACCCACACCTGCAGACACTTTGTGTAGGCATAAAGAAAAGTACCTTCGTGGCCCAACTTCCTTTTCCAACCATACCTGCAGAAACACCACAACTTGGTTACATCACTGTCACTTTGTAGGTAAAGACTGCGTAGCATCGCGTTCAAGGGAAAGACATTTCTCCAAGCACTGCATGAGAGAAGTCTGGATTATCTGTGTAGATCCTCTTCAACTGTTTGCCTAGCAAATTAGGCCATCTTCTGTGATTAATGTTGCAGAGTAGTTATTTCTTTGGCCACAGCTTCTCTGCAACCGATAGATGATTTGTTCTTTTACTTTCGCCAGGAGAGGCTCCTCTCAGTCCCGTTGTTGAAAGGATATTACTCATCCTTGAGCCAGGCCTTTAATCTAAAGGGCTTAGACCTTTCATATTGGTGGGAACTTTTTATGATCATGAGGAGCTTTGAGCTGTCTCGTCCTCATAGAGAACTCGAGCTACCTGGGGGGACATCACCCGAGTTCTTGAGTCCCTCAAAAGGCCCTCGTACAAACATTTGAGGCACAAGTATATAGTATTGCGCCGTATATCTATTACTATAAAGCTGGGATCATTGTTATATGAATTCAGCATTTTTTTTCAAGTGGTTGCTGCTATATAATAAATAAGTTAAAAAGTAAAGTGTTTTTAGGCATGGAAACATAGAATTATGTATATGAGATATCTGCCTCAGAAATGTTATGTAAGGGAAATTTTGTGCTTCATTCTGTTCTGTTCATGTTTAAATATCCATTATGCTTTCAAGAAGAGTCAAAAGGTAAAGTATTCAGCCATCACACGGATTAGCCAACAAGCCATTGTAGTTGGCGTTTGAAAGGCTGTCCATCATTAACTCTTTGTAGTTCAATTAAGCTGGTCTTAGTACATCAAACTCCTAAATGGTGTAAAATTACAAATCTCTTTTTATACCATTTGAATGCTTCACTTGTCTCTATATAAAAAAGAAGAACTTTGTATTCTTTGCCTGGTACATTGAGGAAAACAGAAAGCAATATTATATATAATACAAGGATGGTTAGAGAGATTGAATCGCCTCTACTGTATTTCAATGTCTTCCTTTTCATTCATAAAATGAAGGGATTATGTGACAGATTTCTGCATCACTGTTATGTTGTCACTTTTTATTACTTTACTTACTTTACTCTGATGATTGCTTTTCCGGTCCCATACAGCAAGGGAACCCCACTCTCTACAGGACCTCCACTGTCGTTTTACCTTAATCGTTCAGAGTATTTAACGTTTCATGTCTCATATTCTTCATTTACTGTTAAATCGTCACTGTCAAAAGACTCATGAAATAGAAAGTCTTCAGTTTCCTCTTGAAAGTCTTAATGTCTTCAATCATTCGAATGTTTCGTGGGAGCTTATTATATAGTCTCCGGGCCGCATATTTAAAGGCTCTAGAGCTTAAGATAGACATATATCTAGGTTCCAACACATTGAAGCCATCTGTAACTATTCTTGTGTTGACACGTTTTGTTAGCTGCGCAATATGTAGCAATTCTCTTAAGTATTTTGGACGCCCGGTTCTGATAACTTGGTGGGTTATTGTAATTATTTTTAATTCAATTCTCTCTTTAATCGGCAGCCAGTGTAAATGTTTAATCTATTTTTCAGACTATATGTCCTTCTAGGGACACTGTCGTCAGTGCACTAAAGATATTAAGGTTTTTAATTTTCACTATGGCCTCTACCTACATCGTCTTTTTTATCCTTTTATTTTGCCTTCGTTCCAACTGCTTCCTTGCAACCTTCTGCCCAACGTTTCAACTTTCACTTTGTGTATCTATGGAGATATTCCCTAGTTTCATCATTTCGGGGCTGAATGGCATCCCTGACCCTAGCAACGTGCTATATGACCACTATCAATAAATCCTACTGATACAGTACTCACTTTATGTTGGAAGATATCAATGGGAAAAACTCTAAGTAGACATTAAAAGATTTACACCATTTGTCTACCAATTCACATTTTGAGCTGTGCCATGAAATGATTAGTTGACACCACACCAATAGCAAGAACTTGGTTTGGCAAGGTCTGAGAGGACCAATTTATGTAGAATTGACTTTTTACTAGCCCTCAAAGGATTGAAACGCATTGGCTTTGAATCTAAGCACCGAAATAGTTATTATTATTATTATTATTATTATTATTATTATTATTATTATTATTATTATTATTATTATTATTAGAAGCTAAGCATGATGCTATAAGTCCAAAGGCTCATTGAAACCTTTTCATGTAGCTAAAATATTTGACGTTGTTACTGTTTTTAAAATGAGATATTGTTATTTTGTTCTCATCATTTAATTATTTCCTTATTTCCTTTCCTCACTGGGCTGTTTTTCCCTATTGGAGCCCTTGGGCTTATAGCATCTTGCTTTTCCAACTACGGTTGTAGCTTGGCTAGTAATAATAATAATAATGATAATAATAATAATAACAGATTTTAATGTCGTACTATTATACTAGAAAGAATGTAATTATACCTAATTATCTATTCATTTATATAATTGTTAGATTTCTGATTTTAATCTTTTATACTTCTTAAGCCTTCAAATTCAATATTACCAATGCAATGACGATAATTGTAACCTTATCAAGGATAGTACACATAAAACCATTGTTTAAAGAATAGGGTTGATATGGAAGCACCAATCAGATATTATACATGGCTGCTACTGCTATAGTTTCGAATAATTATCCAAGATGGACTGTCTTATTTTTTTTTTTTTTTTTTTTTTACGAACTCTCGTTATTAGCGATCTTCTTTCTTTAGATTTTTTGTTAAGAATCAGTGTTAAGGACACGACAGCATGATCACGTTCAAGGTTCAAAAGTGTCTGTTATCTTGATCTCTAAAGATGAAGTTGAATTTGCTAGTTATTCTAATGGCTAATTCTAAAAAGTGACTTATATTTATTGTTATTATTATTATTATTATTATTATTATTATCATTATAATTATAATTATAATTATAATTATAATTATAAGTATTATTATTATTATTATTATTATTATTATTATTATTATTATTATTATTATTATTATTATTATTAGCTAAACTAACAACCCTAGTTGGAAAAGCAAGATCTTTATAGATGAAGATGAATTTCCAAGTTATTCTAATGGCTAATTCTAAAAAGTGACTCTTATTATTATTATTATTATTATTATTATTATTATTATTATTATTATTATTATTATTATTATTATTATTATTATTAGCTAAGCTAACAACCCTAGTTGGAAAAGCAAGACACCTAAAGATGAAGTTGAATTTGCAAGTTATTCTAATGGCTAATTCTAAAAAGTGACACTTTATTATTATTATTATTATTATTATTATTATTATTATTATTATT
>NC_090766.1:3804272-3806772 GCF_036898095.1 Palaemon carinicauda | reverse complement strand
GAGAAGAATATCTTTGATTTTTTTTTTATTTGTGGCTACAATCTCCTCTAATAACAGTTTTTATATGATCTTTTATTATATGGTTCAGTTTGCCTATCAAAGCATTTTATTTGCACAAAATTGTAACAATTTGTTTTTTTTTTATTTATTTATTTATTTACTTTTTTTTTTTTTTTTTTTTGCTATAATCTCATCTAGTAACAGTTTTTATATGACCTTTTATTATAGGTTTCAGTTTGTCTATTAAAGCATTTTATTTATCCTAAGTTATGAGTAATTCATAAAATATTTTTATTTTTCAGGATACAGTTGGTCACTTGGCTTGCTTGAAGACTAACAAATGACTGAAGGCAGATATTATGATGGTGATCATGAATTACAAGAAAATTCTGTTCTACTGTGCAAGTGGACTTCAAGATCTGTACGCCATGGTTTTTAGGTGTAGAGAGAATTGATAATTTTCACAATTCTTGTGTATGCCTGTTAATAGTGAGGCTTAAGTACCATGATATTACCTAATTAATATGAAAGTTAGCTGTTAAAATTCAGCTGCAAAACTTATATTTTGCTATAAATCCTAAAATTTCTTGCTCTCTTTCAAGTGGACTTCGGGATCTGTGACTTCAATAGTATAAGCCATGGTTTTAGGTGTAGGGATAATTATTAATTTTCAAAATACTTTTGTATGTCTGTTAATAGTGAGGCTCTAAGTGGCATGATATTACCTAATTGATCTTTTAAATTATCTGTTAGAATTCAACAGTAAAACTAATATTTTTCTATAAAGCCTCAAATCTGATGCTCTCTGTTCCATATAGTTTTTATTTTACATTATGCTAATTAAGTCTTAACCATCGTAAATGCTACTGTCATTTTTTTATTTGAAAAGTTCAACAAAGTACAAAACGTGAAATTAAGTTAATACTATCTTTTCAACTTGAAATATCACTGAATTACCACTTCAACAATTGGAGCACCATCTCAGTCTTTAGCTATCTTGCGTCTACTAAATTTACTAGAAGCCTCAATATTAAATCTCACTGTCACTAATGTATTGTCATCTATTGGAAAATTTACTTATCATTTTTTTTTCATGTTTATATTAGGTACAAGGATTTTGGTAATATCTTGTTTTATCAAAACTATAGGAAACGGTCATATAATTTTTAGTTGTGCCAATTACTGGTAGTTTAAATTTCGTTTGACAATAATGCTTGTATGTTTCTAATAATTGCTATATAGCATTTTAAGTGACAAATACTTGATCATAGTACTATTATAAATCAGAGAACACACAAGCTAAAACTTTTGGTACTGTTAAATGGCTAGTTTTTCACACACACAAAAAAAATGTCATATCTTTAGGTAAATTTTCATTTTTTTTAGCGTAAATGACATGGAAAATCTTCAATCCGATTATATGGTATAATATGCTATCCCAAGTCCAGGTAATTGATCTCTACTTAATATATTTTTGTGACTTAAACTTCAACTGATGACCCTTTTCCCAGTCAAGTGAGATACTACTAGGAGAATATCTTTATTATACAGTGATGTCTATTCTTCATTGTATTTCTATGATACTCTGCTCTTTGTGGCGCCTGTGGATATTGGACTAAGGCTGAAAGATTGGAAAGCTACTTGACACAATTCCGGGTTTTTTACCCTGTGTTTTAGCTTATGATATTCTAAGGTTTTGTTTCTGTCCTTACTTTCCATTAGGCCTTCCTATTCTGTAAATGTTTGTTGGTCATTAATCTTTGCCTTAATGACGTAAACAACAATTGTTATGGGTTTCTGGAATTTTCTGCTTAGCTGCTGGTTTCAGCAGCAGTAATTTAGTTTCACTTTTTTCTGCTCTGTTTGATGTGAAGCCTGGTCATAATGTTGAGTAATCTGGACAAAAAAAAGCACATGATATACATCATTAGGTTAGATCATAATCCTTACCTTTTGTTAATTGACTGGTTTACTTGTAAGGACTATTTTTTCTGGTCCTATACAGCAGAAGAACCTTACTTTATACAGGACCTCAACAGTCATTTTATCATGTTCGTTCGAAAGCATTCAACATTTCACACTGCATATTGCTCGTTTATTGTTAATTGTCACTATCGAAGCACGCACAGAACAAGAAAGTCTCCAGTTTCCTCTTCAAAGCGTTATCTTCGATCTTTCGGATGTCTAGTGGGATCTTATTGTCAAGTCTCTGAGCTGCATATTTAAAGGCTCTAGAGCCTACAGTAGACATATATCTAGGCTCCAGTAATTTGAAACCATGTGTGACTATTCTTGTGTTTGAAGGCACATTGGTTAACATTGCAAACTATCAAGTTTATGTTGTTGTTGTTAGTAACTGATTATATATGAAGGTTCTGTCCAGAAAGTTATTCTCTTTGAGAATCCATAGTCTGATACCTTGACAAAAATCTTCTGAAGTCTCTTTTCAGGGATCTTGTTGAAGGCTGATCTCTTATCATTAGTCAATCGTTGATGGTTT
>NC_090766.1:3751488-3791272 GCF_036898095.1 Palaemon carinicauda | reverse complement strand
TTATCTTTAACATAAAATCAAAACAACGATTCTAGTTTGTTTATATTCATATAAAACAGAATTGTGAAAGGGGCATTCATTATCTTTAATAAACGTAAAGCAAAAATTGAGTATTGTAAATATTTAAGAAACAAAAGGGGGATAAAGCAAATTTATCTTGTTTTATGAATGTTTGGCAGATAGCACAGGAAGAAAAACTTAAGGTGTTACGAGTGAGCAATATACCTTGAATTCCATTGATAACAGAAGTTCTCTTTTCAATATCCCCCAAAATATAAAAGCAAAATTGATAGAAATATGTAAAAAATCTTAAATCCACCAATTACAAAGATTTAGTCAAGTAGGCCTTAACTCACAGAGCAATACCAACCACATGACTCTGGGGCCTAAAGATTGACAAGAAAATTGGAACTCTTGAAAATAAGATTGGAAAAAAATGAAACCCGGAATTACTTGCACAGAAACAAGGTAGGAATTACTTGCACAGAAACAAGGTAGGAATTACTTGCACAGAAACAAGGAAGGAATTACTTGCACAGAAACAAGGAAGGAATTACTTGCACAGAAACAAGGTAGGAATTACTTGCACAGAAACAAGGAATGAATTACTTGCACAGAAACAAGGAAGGAATTACTTGCACAGAAACAAGGAAGGAATTACTTGCACAGAAACAAGGAAGGAATTACTTGCACAGAAACAAGGTAGGAATTACTTGCACAGAAACAAGGTAGGAATTACTTGCACAGAAACAAGGAAGGAATTACTTGCACAGAAACAAGGTAGGAATTACTTGCACAGAAACAAGGTAGGAATTACTTGCACAGAAACAAGGAAGGAATTACTTGCACAGAAACAAGGTAGGAATTACTTGCATAGAAACAAGGAAGGAATTACTTGCACAGAAACAAGGAAGGAATTACTTGCACAGAAACAAGGTAGGAATTACTTGCACAGAAACAAGGTAGGAATTACTTGCACAGAAACAAGGAAGGAATTACTTGCACAGAAACAAGGAAGGAATTACTTGCACAGAAACAAGGTAGGAATTACTTGCACAGAAACAAGGAAGGAATTACTTGCACAGAAACAAGGAAGGAATTACTTGCACAGAAACAAGGTAGGAATTACTTGCACAGAAACAAGGTAGGAATTACTTGCACAGAAACAAGGAAGGAATTACTTGCACAGAAACAAGGAAGGAATTACTTGCACAGAAACAAGGTAGGAATTACTTGCACAGAAACAAGGAAGGAATTACTTGCACAGAAACAAGGAAGGAATTAGTGACACGAAATACTCAATCCAATGAGTACAAAAAAAAAATAGCTCCCTAGACCAAGGTGTGTAGCGGAAAACTCCATACACAAAAGATCGCTTTAAATGAGTAGGCAATATAGTGCTCCAGAAAATTTACAGATCACTTCATTATCCAATGAGTTCCTAAGAAAATCCATAGAAGTGTTTCAAATATACTAAAGAAGAAAATGTCTAAAATTACTTCATAGACCAAAAAAGGTCATGAATAGCTAAATAGACAAAGGAATAAGGCTCAAATGACTCCAGAAACAAAGTGGTGTCCTGGATAAACCAGTGTGTGCTACAAACAAAAAAGAAAATAAAAGGAAATTCTGCAAACAAGGGAATACCAAAAACTGATAAATCAAATAAATGCCATAGATAGCTTATTGAATCAAGAAACACCTCAAATAACTCCATTGCTAAAGGATTCCAATATTACTGCATAGACTAATTAGTATCCCAGATAACCTAAAAAGGCATGTAGGTTACAGCCTTAATTTCTCCACAGTCCATGGCCAAGGAGTTTCTCAAATAACTCTCTATACCAAGAAGTGCTACAAAACAATTAAGCAAATCACAATTAAGGAATATAATCACCAAAGATTAGCATATCAATGTTTACCAATGTGCGTTCAAACACGTGAATAGTTACAGATCGTTTCAAATTACTGGAACCAAGATAAATGTCTACTCTTAGGCTCTAGAGCCTTTAGATATGCGGTCCCGAGACTATACAATAAGCTCCCACTAGATATCAGAAAGATTGAAGATATTAAGGCTTTCAAGAGGAACTAAAGACTTTCTTGTTCTCCGAGTGCTTCGATGGTGACGATTTAACAATAAACGAGTAATATACAGTGTGAAATGCTGAATGCTTTCGAACGAACATGATAAAATGACTGTGGAGGTCCTGTCAATTAACAAAAGGTAAGAATTATGATCTAACCTAATGATGTATATCATGTGCTTTTTTGTCCAGATTACTCAACATTATGACCAGGCTTCACATCAAACAAGAGCAGAAAAAGTGGAACTAAATTACTGCTGCTAAAACCAGCAGCTAAGCAGAAAATTCAAGAAACCATAACAATTGTTGTTTACGTCATTGAGGCAAAGCCTAATGACCAACAAACATTTACAGAATAGGAAGGCCAAATGGAAAGTAAGGACAGAAACAAAACCTCATAATATCACAAGCTAAAACACAGAGTAAAAATCCTGGAATTGTGTTAAGTAGCTTTCCAATCTATCAGCCTTAATCCAATATCCACAGGTGCCACAAAGAGCAGAGTATCATAGAAATACAATGAAGAATAGACATCACTGTATAAAAAAGATCTTCACCTAGTAGTACCTCACTTGATTGGGAAAAGGGTCATCAGTTGAAGTTTAGGTCACAAAAATATATTAAGTTAAGATCGAATATTTGGACTTGTGATAATATATAGTTTTAAAAACACATTATAGTATAATCGAATTGAAGATTTTCTATGTCATTTACGTTAAAAAAAAAAATCAAAATTTACCAAAAGATATGACAATGTTTGTTAGTGAAAAAATAGCTATCTAACATTAGTACCAAAAGTTTTAGCTGATGTGTTTTCTTATTTATAATAGTACTATGATCAAGTGTTTGTGTCACTTAAAATGCTATATAGCAATTATGAGGAACATACAAGCAATATTGTCAAACGAAATTTAAACTACCGGTAATTGGCACAACTAAAAATTATATGACCGTTTCCTATAGTTTTGATAAAACAAGATATCACCAAAATCCTTATACCTAATATAAATATGAAAAAAAAATAATAAGTAAATTTTCCAATAAATGACAATACATAAGTGACGGTGAGATTTAAAATAAAAGGCTTCTAATAAATTTAGTATGACACAAAATAGCAAAAGACTGAGATGGTGATCCAATTGTTGAAGTGGTAATTCAGTGATATTTCAAGTTGAAAAGATAGTATTAACTTAATTTCACGTTTTGTCCTTTGTTGAAATTTTCAAATTAAAATGACAGTAGCGTTTACGATGGTTAAGACTTAATCAGTATAATGTAAAATAAAAACTATATGGAACAGAGAGCATCAGATATGAGGCTTTATAGAAAAATATTAGTTTTACTGAAAAATTCTAACAGCTAATTTTAACATTGATTGGCAATATCCTCGTACTTAGAGCCTCACTATTAACAGACATACACAAGAATTTTGAAAATTATTAATTATCCATACACCTAAAACCATGGCTTATACTCTTGAAGTCACAGATCCAGAAGTCCACTTGCAAGAGAGCAAGATATATTAGGATTTATAGCAAAATATAAGTTTTGCAGCTGAATTTTAACAGCTAACTTTCATATTAATTAGGTAATATCATGGTACTTAAGAGTCTCACTATTAACAGGCATACACAAGAATTGTGAAAATTATCAATTCTCTCTACACTTAAAAACCATGGCGTATACTTTTGAAGTCACAGATCGTGAAGTCCACTTGCACAGTAGAACAGAGTTTTCTTGTAATTCATGGACATCACCATAATATCTGTTATTCATGGACATCACCATAATATCTGTTATTCATGGACATCACCATAATATCTGTTATTCATGGACATCACCATAATATCTGTTATTCATGGACATCACCATAATATGTGTTATTCATGGACATCACCATAATATCTGTTATTCATGGACATCACCATAATATCTGTTATTCATGGACACCACCATAATATGTGTTATTCATGGACATCACCATAATATCTGTTATTCATGGACATCACCATAATATCTGTTATTCATGGACATCACCATAATGTCTGTTATTCATGGACATCGCCATGATATCTGTTATTCATGGACATCACCATATCTGTTATTCATGGACATCACCATAATATCTGTTATTCATGGACACCACCATAATATGTGTTATTCATGGACATCACCATAATATCTGTTATTCATGGACATCACCATAATATCTGTTATTCATGGACATCACCATAATGTCTGTTATTCATGGACATCGCCATGATATCTGTTATTCATGGACATCACCATATCTGTTATTCATGGACATCACCATAATATCTGTTATTCATGGACACCACCATAATATCTGTTATTCATGGACATCACCATAATATCTGTTATTCATGGACACCACCACAATATGTGTTATTCATGGACATCACCATAATATCTGTTATTCATGGACACCACCATAATATCTGTTATTCATGGACACCACCATAATATGTGTTATTCATGGACATCGCTATAATATCTGTTATTCATGGACATCACCATAGTATCTGTTATTCATGGACATCACCATAATATCTGTCATTCATGGACATCACCATAGTATCTGTTATTCATGGACATCACCATAGTATCTGTCATTCATGGACATCACCATAATATCTGTCATTCATGGACATCACCATAGTATATGTTATTCATGGACATCACCATAGTATCTGTCATTCATGGACATCACCATAATATCTGTTATTCATGGACATCACCATAATATCTGTCATTCATGGACATCACCATAGTATCTGTTATTCATGGACATCACCATAGTATCTGTTATTCATGGACATCACCATAGTATCTGTTATTCATGGACATCACCATAGTATCTGTTATTCATGGACATCACCATAATATCTGTTATTCATGGACATCACCATAATATCTGTTATTCATGGACATCACCATAATATCTGCCTTCAGTCATTTGATAGTCTTCAAGCAAGCAAGTGACCAAATGTATCCTGAAAAAAAAAAATTATGAATTACTTTACAACTTAGGACAAATAAAATACTTTAAAAGACAAAATGAAACATATAATAAATGGTCATATAAAAACTGTTACTAGATGAGGTTATAGCAAAAAAAAAAAAAAAAAAAAAAAAATAATAATTATTACAATTTTGTGCAAATAAAATGCTTTGATGGACTAGCTGAACCATATAATAAAAGATCATATAAAAACTGTTATTAGAGGAGATTGTAGCCACAAAAAAAAAAAGTTCAAAGACATTCTTCCATGAAAATCAATAGAAACAAGTACACGTGTTCAATAGCTTGTTTATAAAAATGCTTGATCATGTCATCTAAATGAATAATTTGTTTTATATAAACAAAACTGATTTGATTCCAGAGTTTGTTAAATACAGCGTTCTTTGATGGAAACTAGCTTTAACAAATGGGGGTATCAATTGATATGCATGTATAAATATAGCGTTCTTCTACGGAAACTAGCTTTAACAAATGGGGTATCAATTGATATGCAAGTATAAATATAGCGTTCTTCTATGAATACTAGCTTAAATTGGAAATTGGGTATCAATGGGTATGCATGAAAAATTTTATTTACTATTAACATTTATTTTACACAATTTCATATAACATGCATGAAAGCTACCAACTCAAACCAAATACTAACAAAACTCTAGTAATTAGACTTAATCTAAGCATCTTATGAAGTGCGTTTTTTTAATTACCTGACATTGAGACTATTTAGAAGAATGTAGCAACCTAACTCAATTACCATTTTTATTTGATATATACTTCTTTTCTTATCAAGATGATTAACCCTAGATTAGATTCTTGCTCCTGACAGTAAGGAATTGACTTCGCCAAAAGAAATTTCCTGTGATGTTTTAGAATTAAGTTATACCTTCTGATAAAAAAGAATCTGTGCAAATTTCTCGGTCAAAAATTATCCTACAAATATATTTCCAACACTTTGCAAGGTACGTCCTATGTCACTCTTAACATGATACTATTTATATGAATACAACGTGAAGTAGAACCATTCTATCCTGAATTTTTTTTTTTTTTCGCAAGGATAAAAGCCATGTTTGACGGAGCATGGAACATGGCAAAGTTTCCCTATAATTTATACATTAAAAATGAAATAAATTTGTATATTCAAAACCTTGCCTGAGCACTAAAGCACTTCTCTTTAAACCTGTTACACACACACATACATACATATATATATATAATATATATATATATATACATTATATATATAATGTATATATATATCTACATTATATATATACATATATATATACATTATATATATATATATATATACATATATATACACACTATATATATATATAATATATATATATATATATATATATATATATATATATATATATATACATTATATATATATACATTATATATATATGCATATATATATATATACATTATATATATATGCATATATATATATACATTATATATATATGCATATATATATATACATTATATATATACATATATATACATTATATATATACACATATATATATATATATATATATATATATATATATATATATATATACATTATATATATTCATATACATATATATATATATACATTATATATACACACATATATTTATATATATATATATATATACATTATATATACATATATATATATATATACATATATAAATATATATATATATATATGTATATATATATATATATATACATATATACATATACAATATATATATATACATATATATATATATATAGATATATATATAAATATATAAATATATATATATATATATATATATATATATATACATTATATATATATATACATATATACATATACAATATATATATACATAATATATATATATATATATATAATATACATAATATATAATATATATATAATATATACATAATATATATATATATATATATATATATATATATATATATATATTACATGCTAACATTCGGTGTTAGGTAAAATTATAACGTTATGTAAAAAGTCACTTAAAAATAATTTGGTATATTGGTTGGTTTGATTTATTTTCCACTGAATCTGAAAAACTAGGTTTATTAACAGAAAAAGTTATACTACAGTGTTGGAAGGAAAATTGTAATATCAACCAAACATCCATGTTATAGTAATCAAGTAGCTGGACTCGACTCAAACAAGGGGTCCCAAGTCAAAAAACTTTTGGGCGTATGGGAAGTGAAATACTAGACTTAGATATTCGACATTACTCTTTCTAGCTAAAACGTTATGAACTTCAAGGCAATATTACAATTATTAACTATTCAGCAAGTATCGACTACAGGTTTTAAGAAATATGACATTCTGTGGCCCTAAGACCAAGTGCTTAAAATCTATGATTCGTGAAAGTAACTATCTAATCTTACATTAACTATTGTTTCACTGATAAGACTCTTTGAAAATTTACCCCTAGAGAAATATTTGTATATGTAGAATGGCTCCTTAGTACACAGACATAAAACTATTGATATATAGTAATGACAAAATCTATGATCATCTCGGCAAAATAAATAATTTGAGAACAACTTCACTTCCAAGAGAATTTCTGTGATACTGTACTTTTTCAGTTAGTAGGCCTATAGGTTCGACACTATATTGTACACTGTACATAAGCTACCTTCCATAGATATAAATTACCTACTCTGTAACCTAACTGATGTGTAAACTTCTAAAAAGATAGAATTTTAACTCATCTTTAAACTGCTGTCAGGTAAATAATAAGCTTCCATCCCTGTTATCAGCTTTGATTTAGATACGAATAATTCCATCTTGTGCTAACAACGTTCCTTTGGCTTCAATCTTGTTTAGGGAATCAGGTTGTCCACTTGTAAGTTCTTCGTTTACTATCTTCCAGTTTTGGATTTCAAATGTGAAGGTAAATAAACGCATCTGAAAGAAAAGTAAAATATATTTACTCCAAATGCTCTTCACCTTCAAGTCATAACCTGGCTCTAGATAATTAATTTGATATTTTTCCCTTTTGAAGTCATTGGGCTTATAGCATCTTGCTTTTTCTAACTAGGGTTGTTAGCTTAGCTAATAATAATAATAATAATAATAATAATAATAATAATAATAATAATAATAATAATAATAATAACAATAATAATAATAAAACAAGAGTCACTTCGGATTATCCATTAGAATAACTTGGAAATTCAACTTCATCATTAGAGATCTTGCTTTTTCAACTACGGTTGTTAGCTTAGCTAATAATAATAATAATAATAATAATAATAATAATAATAATAATAATAATAATAATAATAATAATAATAATGATAATAAGAGTCACTTTTTAGAATTAGCCATTAGAATAACTAGCAAATTCAACTTCATCTTTAGAGATCAAAATAAGACACTTTTGAACCTTGAACGTGATCATGCTGTCATGTCCTTAACACTGATTCTTAACAAAAACATCTAAAGAAAGAAAATCGCCAATAACGAGAGTTCGTATAAAATAAACAAGACAAAATCCAGCTTGGATAATTATTCGAAACTATAGTAGCAACCATGTATATGTGATTGGTGCTTCCATATCAACCCTATTCTTTAAACAATGGTTTTAAGAGTACTATCCTTGATAAGGTTACCATTATCGTCATTGCATTGGTATTATTACATTTGAAGGATTAAGAAGTAAATAGGATTAAAATCTAACAATTAAATGAATAGATTAGGTAAAATTACATTCTTTCTAGTATAATAGTAAGACATTAAAATCCTTTATTATTATTATTATTATTATTATTATTATTATTATTATTATTATTATTATTATTATTATTATTATTATTAGCAAAACTACAATCGTAGTTGGAAAAGCAAGATGCTATAAGCCCAAAGGCTTCAATAGGGAAAAATAGCCCAGTGAGGAAAGGTAATTAGGAAATAATTAAATGATGAGAACAAATTAATAATAAATCATTCTAAAAACAGTAACGTCAAATACTTTAGCTATATGAAAAGGTTTCAATGAGCCTTTGAACTTATAGCATCATGCTTAGCTTCTAATAATAACAATAATGATAATAATAATAATAATAATAATAATAATAATAATAATAATAATAATAATAATAATAATAATGATAATAATAATAATAATAACTCTGTTTCGGTGCTTAGATTCAAAGCCAATGAGTTTCAATTTTTTGAAGGATAGTAACAAGTCAATTCTAGATAAATTGGTCCTCTCAGCTACTCTGAGACCTTACCAAGTTCTTGCTATTAGTGTGGTGTCGACTGATCATTTCATGGCACAGCACAAAATGTGAATTGGCAGACAAGTGATGTAAATCTTTTAATGTCAACTTGGACAATTTTTTCCCCATTGATATCTTCCAACATAAAGTGAGTACTGTATCAGTATGATTTACTGATAGTGGTCATATAGCACGAAGCTAGGGTCCGGGATGCCATTCAGCCCCGAAATGATGAAACTTGGGAATATCTCCATAGATACACTATGGAAAATTGAAACGTTGGGCAGAAGGTTGCAAGAAAGCAGTTGGAACGACGGCAAAATAGAAGGATAAAAAAGACGACGTAGGTAGAGGCCATAGTGAAACTGAAACACCTTAATATCTTTAGTGCACTGACAACAGTGTCCCTCGAAGGACATAGTCTGAAAATTAGAGTAAACATTTACACTGGCTGCCCATTAAAGCGAGGATGGAATTCAAAATATGTACCATAACCCACCAAGTCATCAGAACCGGGCGTCAAAAATACTTAAGAGAATTGCTACATATTGCGCAGCCAACAAATCGTGTCAACACGAGAATAGTTACAGATGGCTTCAAAGTGTTGGAACCTAGATATATGTCTACCTTAGGGTCTAGAGCCTTTAAATATGCGGCCGCGAGACTATATAATAAGCTCCCACGAAACATTCGAATGATTGAAGACATTAAGACTTTCAAGAGGAAACTAGAGACTTTCTTATTTCATGAGTCTTTTGACAGTGACGATTTAACAGTAAATGAAGAATATGAGACATGAAACGTTAAATACTCTGAACGAATAAGGTAAAACGACAGTGGAAGTCCTGTAGAGAGTGGGGTTCCCTTGCTGTATGGGACCAGAAAAGCAGCCATCAGAGTAAAGTAAGTAAAGTAATAAAAAGTGACAACACAACAGTGATGCAGAAATCTGTCACATAATCCCTTCATTTTATGAATGAAAAGGGAAACATTGAAATACAGTAGAGGCGATTCATTCTCTCTAACCATCTTTGTATTATATATACAGTAATATTGCTTTCTCTTTTCCTCAATGTACCAGGCAAAGAATACAAAGTTCTTCTGTTTTTTATATAGGGACAAGTGAAGAATTAAAATTGTATAAAAAGGCATTTGTAATTTGAACTACAAAGAGTTAATGATGGAGAGCCTTTCAAACGCCAACTACAATGGCTTGTTGGCTGATCCGTGTGATGGCTGAATAATTTTCATTTTGACTCTTCTTGAAAGCATTATGGATATTTAAACATGAACAGAACAGAGTGAAGCAAAAAATTTCCCTTACATAACATTTCTAAGGCAGATATCTCATATACATAATTCTATGTTTCCATGCCTAAAAACACTAGAACTCGGGTGATGTCCCACCTGGAAGCTCGAGTTCTCTATGAGGACGAGACAGCTCAAAGCTCCTCAAGATCATAAAAAGTTCCCACCAACATGAAAGGTCTAAGCCCTTTAGATTAAAGGCCTGGCTCAAGGATGAGTAATATCCTTTCAACAACGGGACTGAGATGAGCCTCTCCTGGCGAAAGTAAAAGAACAAATCATCTATTGGTTGCAGAGAGGCTCTGGTCAAAGAAATAAGTACTCTGCAACATTAATCACAGAAGATGGCCTAATTTGCTAGGCAAACAGTTGCAGAGGATCTACACAGATAATCCAGACTTCTCTCATGCAGTGCTTGGCGAAATGTCTTTCCCTTGAATGCAATGCTACGCAGTCTTTACCTACAAAGTGACAGGGATGTAACCAAGTTGTGGTGCTTCTGCAGGTATGGTTGGAAAAGCAAGTTGGGCAACGAGGGGATTTTTCTTTATGCCTAGACAAAGTGTCTGCAGGTGTGGGTACCCTTTGGAGTGTGGCCATATGGGAGCCACCGGTGTTACTCTAAAATTCAGAGCAGTCAACACTCTGCAGATGGTAAGAGCAGGGATCAGTATGTATTAGGTATGGTAAGAGCAGGTATGGGTACGTATGAGGTATGGTAAGAGTAGGTATGAGTACGTATGAGGTATGGTAAGACAAAGTACTGATACGTATGGGGTAACTTAAGAGCAGGTATCGGTATTTATGAGGTATGGTAGGAATAAGAATGAGTATGTATGAGGTACGTTAAGAGCAGGTATGAGGTACGTTAAGAGAAGGTATGGGTACGTATGGGTACGTATGAGGTATGATAAGAGCAGGTACGGGTACGTATGAGGTACGGTAAGAGCAGGTATGAGTACGTATGGGTACGTATGAGGTACGTTAAGAGCAGGTATGGGTACGTACGAGGTATTATAAGAGCAGGTATGGGTACGTACGAGGTATGGTAAGAGTAGGTAAGGGTACGTACGAGGTATGGTAAGAGTAGGTATGGGTACGTATGAGGTATGGTAAGAGCAGGTATGGGTACGTAAGAGGTATAGTAAGAGCAGGTATGGGTACGTACGAGGTATGGTAAGAGCAGGTATGGGTACATACGAGGTATGGTAAGAGCAGGTATGGGTACGTACGAGGTAGGGTAAGAGCAGTATGGGTACGTACGAGGTATGATAAGAGCAGGTATGGGTACGTATGAAGTACGGTAAGAGCAGGTATCGGTACGTATGAAGTACGGTAAGAGCAGTTATCGGTACGTATGAAGTACGGTAAGAGCAGGTATGGGTACGTATGAAGTACGGTAAGAGCAGGTATGGGTACGTATGAAGTACGGTAAGAGCAGGTATCGGTACGTATGAAGTACGGTAAGAGCAGGTATCGGTGCGTATGAAGTACGGTAAGAGCAGGTATCGGTGCGTATGAAGTACGGTAAGAGCAGGTATCGGTACGTATGAAGTACGGTAAGAGCAGGTATCGGTACGTATGAAGTACGGTAAGAGCAGGTATCGGTACGTATGAAGTACGGTAAGAGCAGGTATGGGTACGTATGAAGTACGGTAAGAGCAGGTATGGGTACGTATGAAGTACGGTAAGAGCAGGTATGGGTACGTATGAAGTACGGTAAGAGCAGGTATCGGTACGTATGAAGTACGGTAAGAGCAGGTATCGGTACGTATGAGGTATGGTAAGAGCAGGTATGGGTATGTATAATGTATGAGGTATGGTAAGAGCAGATATGGGTACGTATGAAGTACGGTAAGAGCAGGTATGGGTACGTATGAAGTACGGTAAGAGCAGGTGTTGGTACGTATGAAGTACGGTAAGAGCAGGTATGGGTACGTATGAAGTACGGTAAGAGCAGGTGTCGGTACGTATGAAGTACGGTAAGAGCAGGTATGGGTACGTATGAAGTACGGTAAGAGCAGGTATGGGTACGTATGAAGTACGGTAAGAGCAGGTATGGGTACGTATGAAGTACGGTAAGAGCAGGTGTTGGTACGTATGAAGTACGGTAAGAGCAGGTATCGGTGCGTATGAAGTACGGTAAGAGCAGGTATGGGTACGTATGAAGTACGGTAAGAGCAGGTGTCGGTACGTATGAAGTACGGTAAGAGCAGGTGTCGGTACGTATGAAGTACGGTAAGAGCAGGTGTCGGTACGTATGAAGTACGGTAAGAGCAGGTGTCGGTACGTATGAAGTACGGTAAGAGCAGGTATGGGTACGTATGAAGTACGGTAAGAGCAGGTGTCGGTATGTATGAAGTACGGTAAGAGCAGGTGTCGGTACGTATGAAGTACGGTAAGAGCAGGTGTCGGTACGTATGAAGTACGGTAAGAGCAGGTGTCGGTACGTATGAAGTACGGTAAGAGCAGGTATGGGTACGTATGAAGTACGGTAAGAGCAGGTATGGGTACGTATGAAGTACGGTAAGAGCAGGTATGGGTACGTATGAAGTACGGTAAGAGCAGGTATCAGTACGTATGAAGTACGGTAAGAGCAGGTGTCGGTACGTATGAAGTACGGTAAGAGCAGGTATCGGTACGTATGAAGTACGGTAAGAGCAGGTATGGGTACGTATGAAGTACGGTAAGAGCAGGTATGGGTACGTATGAAGTACGGTAAGAGCAGGTGTCGGTACGTATGAAGTACGGTAAGAGCAGGTATCGGTACGTATGAAGTACGGTAAGAGCAGGTATGGGTACGTATGAAGTACGGTAAGAGCAGGTATCGGTACGTATGAGGTATGCTAAGAGCAGGTATGGGTACGTATGAAGTACGGTAAGAGCAGGTATGGGTACGTATGAAGTACGGTAAAAGCAGGTGTCGGTACGTATGAAGTACGGTAAGAGCAGGTATGGGTACGTATGAAGTACGGTAAGAGCAGGTGTCGGTACGTATGAAGTACGGTAAGAGCAGGTATGGGTACGTATGAAGTACGGTAAGAGCAGGTATGGGTACGTATGAAGTACGGTAAGAGCAGGTATGGGTACGTATGAAATACGGTAAGAGCAGGTGTCGGTACGTATGAAGTATGGTAAGAGCAGGTATGGGTACGTATGAAGTACGGTAAGAGCAGGTGTCGGTACGTATGAAGTACGGTAAGAGCAGGTATGGGTACGTATGAAGTACGGTAAGAGCAGGTATGGGTACGTATGAAGTACGGTAAGAGCAGGTATGGGTACGTATGAAGTACGGTAAGAGCAGGTATGGGTACGTATGAAATACGGTAAGAGCAGGTGTCGGTACGTATGAAGTACGGTAAGAGCAGGTATGGGTACGTATGAAATACGGTAAGAGCAGGTGTCGGTACGTATGAAGTACGGTTAGAGCAGGTATGGGTACGTATGAAGTACGGTAAGAGCAGGTGTGGGTACGTATGAAGTACGGTAAGAGCAGGTATGGGTACGTATGAAGTACGGTAAGAGCAGGTGTGGGTACGTATGAAGTACGGTAAGAGCAGGTATCGTTACGTATGAAGTACGGTAAGAGCAGGTATGGGTACGTATGAAGTACGGTAAGAGCAGGTATGGGTACGTATGAAGTACGGTAAGAGCAGGTATGGTACGTATGAAGTACGGTAAGAGCAGGTATGGGTACGTATGAAGTACGGTAAGAGCAGGTGTCGGTACGTATGAAGTACGGTAAGAGCAGGTATGGGTACGTATGAAGTACGGTAAGAGCAGGTATGGGTACGTATGAAGTACGGTAAGAGCAGGTATGGGTACGTATGAAGTACGGTAAGAGCAGGTGTCGGTACGTATGAAGTACGGTAAGAGCAGGTATGGGTACGTATGAAGTACGGTAAGAGCAGGTGTCGGTACGTATGAAGTACGGTAAGAGCAGGTATGGGTACGTATGAAGTACGGTAAGAGCAGGTATGGGTACGTATGAGGTACGGTAAGAGCAGGTATGGGTACGTATGAAGTACGGTAAGAGCAGGTATGGGTACGTATGAAGTACGGTAAGAGCAGGTGTCGGTACGTATGAGGTACGGTAAGAGCAGGTATGGGTACGTATGAAGTACGGTAAGAGCAGGTATGGGTACGTATGAAGTACGGTAAGAGCAGGTGTCGGTACGTATGAGGTACGGTAATAGCAGGTATGGGTACGTATGAAGTACGGTAAGAGCAGGTATGGGTACGTATGAAGTACGGTAAGAGCAGGTGTCGGTACGTATGAGGTACGGTAAGAGCAGGTATGGGTACGTATGAAGTACGGTAAGAGCAGGTATGGGTACGTATGAAGTACGGTAAGAGCAGGTGTCGGTACGCATGAGGTACGGTAAGAGCAGGTATGGGTACGTATGAAGTACGGTAAGAGCAGGTATGGGTACGTATGAAGTACGGTAAGAGCAGGTGTCGGTACGCATGAGGTACGGTAAGAGCAGGTATGGGTACGTATGAAGTACGGTAAGAGCAGGTGTCGGTACGTATGAGGTACGGTAAGAGCAGGTATCGGTACGCATGAAGTACGGTAAGAGCAGGTGTCGGTACGTATGAGGTACGGTAAGAGCAGGTATCGGTACGCATGAAGTACGGTAAGAGCAGGTATGGGTACGTATGAAGTACGGTAAGAGCAGGTGTCGGTACGTATGAGGTACGGTAAGAGCAGGTATCGGTACGTATGAAGTACGGTAAGAGCAGGTATGGGTACGTATGAGGTACGGTAAGAGCAGGTGTCGGTACGTATGAGGTACGGTAAGAGCAGGTATCGGTACGTATGAGGTACGGAAAGAGCAGGTATCGGTACGTATGAGGTACGGTAAGAGCAGGTATCGGTACGTATGAGGTACGGAAAGAGCAGGTATCGGTACGTATGAGGTACGGTAAGAGCAGGTATCGGTACGTATGAAGTACGGTAAGAGCAGGTATGGGTACGTATGAAGTACGGTAAGAGCAGGTATCGGTACGTATGAAGTACGTTAAGAGCAGGTATGGGTACGTATGAAGTACGGTAAGAGCAGGTATCTGTACGTATGAAGTACGGTAAGAGCAGTTATCGGTACGTATAAAGTATGAGGTATGGTAAGAGCAGATATGGGTATGTATAAGGTACGGTAAGAGCAGGTATGGGTAGGTATGAGGTACGGTAAGAGTAGGTATCGGTACGTATGAAGTACGGTAAGAGCAGGTATCGGTATGTATGAGGTATGGTAAGAGCAGGTATGGGTACGTATGATGTATGAGGTACGGTAAGAGCAGGTATTGGTACGTACGAAGTACGGTAAGAGCAGGTATCGGTGCAGATGAAGTATGGTAAGGGCAGGTAAAGCTACGTATGAGGTATGCCAAGAGCAGGTATCGATACATGAGGTATGTCAAGAGCAGGTACGGGTACATAAGAAGTATGGTAAAAGCAATTACAAGAACCTATGAGGCATGGTAAGACCAAGTTTTATTACATATAATGTATAGCAAGAGCAGGTATTGGTATGTATGAGGTACATTAAGAGGGGGTTGGGTACGATGAGGTATTGTAAGAGCAGGTATTGGTACGTACGAGGTATTGTAAAAGTAGGTACAGGTACATATAAGGTATGGTAAGAGCAGGTATGGGTGCGTATGAGGTATGGTAAGAGCAGGTATGGGTCCATATGAGGTATGGTAAGAGAAGGCATGGGTACAAATGAGTTACGGTAAGAGCAAGTACCGGTACAAATGAGGCATGGTAAGGGCAGGTATCAGTACGTATGAGGTATTGTAAGAGTAGGTATCGGTATGTATGAAGTAAGGTAAGAGCAGATATGGGTACATATGAAGTATTGTAAGAGCAGGTACATTTTCAAATGAGGCATGATAAGAGCAGGTATCAGTACGTATGAAGTACGGTAAGAGCAGGTATGGGTACGTATGAAGTACGGTAAGAGCAGGTATGGGTACGTATGAGGTACGGTAAGAGCAGGTATGGGTACGTATGAAGTACGGTAAGAGCAGGTATGGGTACGTATGAAGTACGGTAAGAGCAGGTGTCGGTACGTATGAGGTACGGTAAGAGCAGGTATGGGTACGTATGAAGTACGGTAAGAGCAGGTATGGGTACGTATGAAGTACGGTAAGAGCAGGTGTCGGTACGTATGAGGTACGGTAAGAGCAGGTATGGGTACGTATGAAGTACGGTAAGAGCAGGTATGGGTACGTATGAAGTACGGTAAGAGCAGGTGTCGGTACGCATGAGGTACGGTAAGAGCAGGTATGGGTACGTATGAAGTACGGTAAGAGCAGGTATGGGTACGTATGAAGTACGGTAAGAGCAGGTGTCGGTACGCATGAGGTACGGTAAGAGCAGGTATGGGTACGTATGAAGTACGGTAAGAGCAGGTATGGGTACGTATGAAGTACGGTAAGAGCAGGTGTCGGTACGCATGAGGTACGGTAAGAGCAGGTATGGGTACGTATGAAGTACGGTAAGAGCAGGTGTCGGTACGTATGAGGTACGGTAAGAGCAGGTGTCGGTACGCATGAAGTACGGTAAGAGCAGGTATGGGTACGTATGAAGTACGGTAAGAGCAGGTGTCGGTACGTATGAGGTACGGTAAGAGCAGGTATCGGTACGTATGAAGTACGGTAAGAGCAGGTATGGGTACGTATGAAGTACGGTAAGAGCAGGTGTCGGTACGTATGAGGTACGGTAAGAGCAGGTATCGGTACGTATGAAGTACGGTAAGAGCAGGTATGGGTACGTATGAGGTACGGTAAGAGCAGGTGTCGGTACGTATGAGGTACGGTAAGAGCAGGTATCGGTACGTATGAGGTACGGAAAGAGCAGGTATCGGTACGTATGAAGTACGGTAAGAGCAGGTATCGGTACGTATGAGGTACGGAAAGAGCAGGTATCGGTACGTATGAGGTACGGTAAGAGCAGGTATCGGTACGTATGAAGTACGGTAAGAGCAGGTATGGGTACGTATGAAGTACGGTAAGAGCAGGTATCGGTACGTATGAAGTACGTTAAGAGCAGGTATGGGTACGTATGAAGTACGGTAAGAGCAGGTATCTGTACGTATGAAGTACGGTAAGAGCAGTTATCGGTACGTATAAAGTATGAGGTATGGTAAGAGCAGATATGGGTATGTATAAGGTACGGTAAGAGCAGGTATGGGTAGGTATGAGGTACGGTAAGAGTAGGTATCGGTACATATGAAGTACGGTAAGAGCAGGTATCGGTATGTATGAGGTATGGTAAGAGCAGGTATGGGTACGTATGATGTATGAGGTACGGTAAGAGCAGGTATTGGTACGTACGAAGTACGGTAAGAGCAGGTATCGGTGCAGATGAAGTATGGTAAGGGCAGGTAAAGCTACGTATGAGGTATGCCAAGAGCAGGTATCGATACATGAGGTATGTCAAGAGCAGGTACAGGTACATAAGAAGTATGGTAAAAGCAATTACAAGAACCTATGAGGCATGGTAAGACCAAGTTTTATTACATATAATGTATGGCAAGAGCAGGTATTGGTATGTATGAGGTACATTAAGAGGGGGTTGGGTACGATGAGGTATTGTAAGAGCAGGTATTGGTACGTACGAGGTATTGTAAAAGTAGGTACAGGTACATATAAGGTATGGTAAGAGCAGGTATGGGTGCGTATGAGGTATGGTAAGAGCAGGTATGGGTCCATATGAGGTATGGTAAGAGAAGGCATGGGTACAAATGAGTTACGGTAAGAGCAAGTACCGGTACAAATGAGGCATGGTAAGGGCAGGTATCAGTACGTATGAGGTATTGTAAGAGTAGGTATCGGTATGTATGAAGTAAGGTAAGAGCAGATATGGGTACATATGAAGTATTGTAAGAGCAGGTACATTTTCAAATGAGGCATGATAAGAGCAGGTATCAGTACGTATGAGGTATGGTAAGAGCAGGTACGGGTACGTATGAGGTATGGTAAGAGCAGGTATCGGTACGTATGAGGTATGGTAAGAGCAGGTACGGGTACATATGAGGTATGGTAAGAGCAGGTACGGGTACATATGAGGTATGGTAAGAGCAGGTACGGGTATGTATGAGGTATGCTAAGAGCAGGTACGGGTACGTATGAGGTATGCTATGAGCAGGTATTGATAAGTAAGAGGTATGGTAGGAGAAAGTACTAGTACATAGGAGGTATGGTAAGAGCAGGTATCGGTATTGGTACGTATGAGGTATGCTTAGAGCAGATATTTTTACGTATGAGGTATGGTAACAGAAGGTATGGGTACGAATGAGGTATGCTAAAAAGCAAGCACGGGTACGCATGAGGTACGGTATGAGCAGGCCCGGGTACGTATGAGGTATGCTAAGAGCAGGTATTGGTACGTATGAGGTATAGTAAGAGCAGGTATGGGTATGTATGAAGTACGGGTGCGTATGAGTTTTGGTAAGAATAGGTATGGATACGTCTGGGGCATGGTAAGAGCAGGCATGGGTATATATGATGTATGGTAAGAGTAGGTAAGGTAAGAGTAGGTAAGGTAAGAGTAGGTAAGGTAAGAGTGGGTAAGGTAAGAGTGGGTAAGGTAAGAGTGGGTAGGATGATGAGTAGTTATGCTATGGACAAGTAAATTTAGGGGTAAGGTAAGAGTGCGTAAAGTCAGGTAAATAATGGTTAAGTAAAGAGTGGCTAAGTATACTGTAGAGTGGGTATGGGTGTGTAAGGAGTGGGAAAACAATATATGGGTAGGTAAGGTAAAGACACGTAAGTTGAGGTTACACAAGGTAAGCGTATGTAATGAGAGCTTGGGTAAGGTATGGTTGGGCAAAATGATGGAAGGCAAGGTATGGGTAGGATGGGCAAGGTAAGAGTAGGTAAGGTAAGAGTAGGTAAGATAAAGGGTAGGTAAGGTAGCAGGTTGTACAATAAGGGAAGGTAAGGTAACATGAGGTAAGATATGGATAGGTAAGGCAAGGGTATATACAGTATGTAAGGTATGAGTAGGTAAAGTGAGGATTAGTATTACAGAATGGTGTAATAAACGGTTTGTAGAAAATAAAAATGGTTTTTAAATTATTTTGTGGTGTGTTGAATGTTTACTATGATGATTCCTGGTAGAAATCCATAGTTTTTGGATTATGGTGGGATTGATTACCCTTACTGAAAAGTTATGGCGTTGCGCTAGGTACGGCCATCGATTACATTCAAAACAACTTAAAATATATTGTACTAGTCTAACTGTATTCATATTTAAATTAACTTTTTCAAACTTTGTTGTTTCCACCAGTCATCATCATTAAAAAACCATTCGTCGTCATAAAAAGCCCAGTCATCGTAATAAAATAAAACATTTACCGTAGTCAAAACCGAGAATTAGTAATGAAAAACTGGAGCTTTTGCTTGCTAGGACTTCCGTACATATAGAAAACGGGGTTTTCTATCCCATTTTCTATGGAGTCGTCTGTAGTAGTGTTCATCGTACTACAAATATCTTCTTAATTGATTGAGCTAATGATTTATTGGTTTTTGCTCTGCTGTATGCTTGCTTCGCTCGTGATTGCTCCTATGTTCTGGCAAGCGGAATATGTTTCGCTACGCGTGATAGCCCCGTGGGTTAGAATTTTGACGTTAATTATTGAGTATACAAACTTAAAGGGATGAATACACCACGCTTAACAAAGGGGCGAGTTGCAGTTTTGTGCTCCAGCCTCTGGTCGAACATGGACTTACCGGCTTCTATTTCCAATGATCAGACTAAATATATCAAAACACACATTTCTACCCCTACCTTTTATAATCAACATGATAAATAAAATAAGAGGTATAATTATATTCCATACTAGAACACTGAACACAAATAACAAAGAATATAAAACAGTGGGTCCTTTATTCTGTTCGAACAAGTAACTTACGACAGAAGTATCACCTAACAGTGTTTTTCTGAACTACTGGGTGGAAGGAGGCTCCTGTGGTATGTGATAAGATGAAAAATGGAGCAAAAGGGATATTTTTTTTCTATTAAAAACTGTAACTTCGTTAATTGAGGTGCCTGCCAGAAGCATATGGGATTCAACAGTGAATTTGTAAAGATCTATTCAATTATGGAAGTTTCAGTGTCTTAACTAATATTGTACAGTTCTATAATGAAACCAAGTGAGGTTAGGTAACTACAATATCAACAGGAGAGTTATTTCTTAAACTTTGTTTTCATCATTTGGTTTAAGACTGCTTTATTAACTTTTGTTAACCATATTTAATAAAAACCAAGATACATCCTATGAGAATCTGTACTTCTAAGCCTAGCATAAAGTTGCTAGCTCTTTGAAAAAAATAGGCCTAGGCTATAAAATGCACTTCTATCAGATTTGTTTCACACCAAGAAAGAACAACACTAACTGTAAAATCATTTTAATATCAATGAAAATGTTATGCATTACCTTCACATCAATGGGAAACAGAAGAATTACACTGCACAATTCAATAAAATTATAGGCGTTCATTGTTGCCAGGGAGGAGTAACAGGTAACAGGATTTATTACTCTTTCAATCTTTCAGCAACACTTTCACCTTCAAAAAGGTTCCAACAATGTTTAGCCAAATTCAACGCTATTTCACTTATTTATTCATTAATCTCAATCATCTTGTCCATTCTATTTTCTTAGAAAAAAATGCCATGAATTACTGGTATAAACTGGAAATAGAACTAACAGTAGTGAGGTTGATGGTAGTAGAACAAATGATTGATTTGGAAAGATATATATCAAGACTTCGAAAGAGAGCAGATTCTTGTATCCATAGAAAATGGGAGGCAATATTCATTAGTATCAAGCTATAATACTAAAAAATAATTTCATATATATACTATATATATATATATATATATATATATATATATATATATATATATATATATATATATATATATATATATATATAATCTTTTAATAGCACTTTATTCTACTACTATCAACATTTCTACTGATAGTTCTAGTTGCAAGAGAGAGAGAGAGAGAGAGAGAGAGAGAGAGAGAGAGAGAGAGAGAGAGAGAGAGAGCGCTCTGTTGGTGGTTATTCTTTGGAATAATATAACCTTATATCACTAGCTTACATGTCTCGACTCAAAGTTCTGTAAGATACTAGAATAGCTTATCAAAATTAGTGTCGAGAGAGAGAGAGAGAGAGAGAGAGAGAGAGAGAGAGAGAGAGAGAGAGAGAAAGTTGGTAGTTGCCTTAAATGTTATAAGATACGAGGGATTATGTGAAATCTGTTGTGGACCTCCAGGCCATGAAAAACATCCTATTTGATATCATTAACCCAAGTCGTTAACTAGACCTTCAGTAGTTAACCTCCTCATTCTTCCTCACACAACCTCATTCTTCCTCACACAACCTCATTCGAGAGAATAAGAATAAGCACAAGTAAGATTTTTATCCCTTAATGATAATTATTTTGTAAAGTGAATAAAAATACCGAGAGCTACTAATACGGAAAAGACATCTGCCAAGGATTTCAAAATCCAGTTGTTTTAATTCTCGTCTTTGCCTTTTGTAGAGTTTTTCAAAAATAAATCTTATTAAGATCTTGCAGTTCTCCAAGTCAATATAAGTAAGATTTCTGCCGAACATTTCTTTAGTACAAATAGGAATCATGTACTCCAGACAGCTAGCTTCTTTAATTACTAATAATTCAGTCTAAGAAAGACAGGAGGCGCTGAGGTTTTTGACGGAATAAGAGAAGGAGAAATGACTAGGGTTTCTCTTGTAAGAAGTTTTCAATACCAACATATTTGTTCTTTTATTGTTGAGAAAACTTATTTGCTCTCTCTCTCTCTCTCTCTCTCTCTCTCTCTCTCTCTCTCTCTCTCTCTCTCTCTCTCTCTCCTTTTTTACTTCCCCTCCTCTCTCTCACTTTCTCTCTCCCTCTCCTCTTTTACTCGCTCTCTCTCTCTCTCTCTCTCTCTCTCTCTCTCTCTCTCTCTCTCTCTCTCATTTTCTACTCCTTCCACTCTCTTCGTATTTTACTCCCCACCTCTCTCTCTCTCTCTCTCTCTCTCTCTCTCTCTCTCTCTCTCTCTCTCATTTTCTACTCCTTCCACTCTCTTCGTATTTTACTCCCCACCTCTCTCTATCTCTCTCTCTCTCTCTCTCTCTCTCTCTCTCTCTCTCTCTCTCTCATTTTCGAGATACAAAAAGTACCTAGAGTCAATTTCCTTCAAAATAGTAAAAGAAACATAAACCCTGCTACTTACTTTAGTTTAAGAACTGCTTTTCTGGTCCTATACAGCAGGGGAACCCTACTCTCTACACGACATTTCTTAATTTAATTTCATCATATATATATATATATATATATGTATATATATATATATATATATATATATATACATATATATATATATATAAATTCCAAGGCATTCAGGATTTCACACCTCACATTGCTCGTTTATTGTCAAATCCATATTATCGAAGCACTTAGAAAACAATAAAGTCTTGTCTATTTAAACCCTCTTTATTCTCTAGGTAAACTCTAGATAATAGAAATTTCTCTTTACATACCCATGCATCTATAGATCGGCAAAAAAGAAGAAAAAAAGTGACCTTACATCACAGAAAAATAGGAAAAAATCACCCTCTTATTATTATTATTATTATTATTATTATTATTATTATTATTATTATTATTATTATTATTATTATTATTATTATCATTATTATTATTATTATAAGTCAAAGTACAACCCTAGTTGGAAAAGCAAGATGCTTCAAGCCCAAGGGCTCTAACAGGGAAAATTAACCCATTAAGGAAAGGAAATAAGGAAGTAAATAAACGATGAGAAAAATTACCAATAAACTATTATAAAAACTCTTGATTATTTAACCTTCTCTTTATTTAACCATGCATCTGCATATAAAAAATAAATAAAAAACAAACACATTACACTACATAAAAAAAAATCTCCTTCCATGAACCTGAAAATTACTTGAAGACAGGTAGAATCCCTCGAAGCGTTAATTAAAGAGGAGACTGTTCCAGAGAGCAGCTTCATGACAAACTCTTGATAATCTAACCTTCTCCTCTTTACCTACCCTTGCATCTACATATAGAAAAAAAAACATTACTCTACAGAAAAAAATGATAAAAAATACTCCATCCACGAACCCGAAAATTACGTGAAGACAGGTAGAATCCCTCGAAGCGTTAACTAAAGAGGAGACGGCTCCGGAGCGCGGCTCCATGACAGAGCGCATTACAAAGCGAATTAAATCGCATCGGGATTCCGAGAAATCTCTTCCGTTAGTCATTCCGGAGTAAACAAGAGAGGCAGTTGGTCTTTGTAGAGGACCGAGAGGGGCTTTTATGCGAGGTGACAGAGAGGGAGGGGTCGAGGTAGTTCACTTCGGGTGGTATCGTTGCCGGATGACTTTGCAGGTGAGGAGGGGCCGAGTGTATGGGAGGTCAGGGGAATGTTGAGTTTGCTGGTGGGGATGTATACATTAGTAAACGTACATACATGTATTTATTTAGATACATGAACAATATATGTACATATTTATATATATATATATATATATATATACATATATATATATATATATATATATATATATATATATATATATAATTGATTTTATACATACCAATTTATATATATATATACTGTATATATATATATGTATATATATATATATATATATATATATATATTATATATATATATATATATATATATATATATATACACATATATGTATGCATATAATATATGTGAAGATAAATATGCATACAGCCTTTATCTCTCTCTCTCTCTCTCTCTCTCTCTCTCTCTCTCTCTCTCTCTCTCTCTCTCTCTCTCTCTCTCTCTCTCTCTCTCTCTATATATATATATATATATATATATATATATATATACACGTACACACACATATATATATAAATGTATATATATATATATATATATATATATATATATATATATATATGCGTGTATATGGTACTATAAATATGGCAATGCCTCTATTGAATATAAAATACAATAATTTGTAAATTACTATGAATTTGGCAGCGCCTCAGTCAGATATAGAATTCCTCAATTTGATATTAAACAAAATGAAGTGTGTTGTTTGGAAATCATAAGATATTATGAGAGGTCAAAACTGACATGTAAAAAAGATAATTACCTCCGCCAACGAAGTTGGAAGGAGCTTATGTTATACCCCTTGTTTGTGTGTGTATTTGTTTGTTTGTGAACAGCTTCCTAGCTACAAATTTATCGTAGAGTAATGAAACTTACAGGGATTAAATCTTATGTAAAAAGTTGGAAATGGTTAAATTTTGGAAGGTCAAGGTCACGGTCAAGCAAAATGTCCAATTCACGTAATCAGCCATAAGTTGTCACATAGACTTCAAACTTGGTACATATTTGAGTGTAGGAAAATCCAGGCCAATTAATATATTTTAAGGTCGAAGGTCAAGGTCGAATCCAAGGTCAAGGTCAGGCAAAAGGTCAAATTCCAGTCATCAACTATACGGCCACAATTTAAATTGTAAAGTAATGAAACTTGCAGGGATTTTAAACTGTTATATAAAGAGCTGGAAATGATTAATTCATTCTGGGAAAGGCATACTACTTTCGAGAGATAAGCAGTCGTGGCGGAGGTCTGCGCTCTCATAGTACTTTCCTAATTTAGTATTCATTAACCCAGAAGATTAAAGAACGTGGAATACTTTTCAGTGATAAGCTGAATATAAAGATTAGAGATTAAGTTAAAAAGATAAATTTCGTATTATCTTTCCAGGGACAGTAAAGACATCTCAGGATTCTTTAGATTTTGGATGGGAGGATCTAAAGAATTATTAGACTAAATATGCTTTCAGGGAAGTGTTGTTTAAAGGTTTAAAGACCGCTCATGAATGGCAGAGGCAAGGGAAAGTGACATTTCCCTATTAAGCAGGACAATGCCCTAGAGACTGACCATATTTACATATGATCATAACACAAGACCCCTCTCCACCCAAGCTAGGACCAACGGCTGCTAATAACTCAGCAGGCATACCTATAGGCTCCCCAAAACCCCATCCTTAGCTCACAAGGACGGTGAGGTTGCATCGACTAAAGAAACTATCGAGTTTGAGCGGTGCTTGAACCCCAGTCTAACAATCACCAGTCAGGGACGTTACCACATTGGCCACAACAACCCTGTTTAGCCTATTCTGGTCGTGTTTTTATTTAACGAGGACTCAGGACTTGTACCTGTCTTGGGTTTCACCTCTGATTTTATTTCAGTTTATTTGTAACTCGTATAGATAGATATGTAAATAAATTAAAAATAATCTTGTGATAGATTACCTCAATCCTTGTTAGTTAAAATCTATGGTTCCCGAGTTTAAGCCGAACCTACGTCTTGATAAGTTTAACTACACTCAATTCAGCGAATAATGGACGATAGGGTAGGGCATCTGATTTTAAACAGATTCCTCCACTGTTGCCAGATCTCCATTTATCACTAGATTTCTTTCTTTCTCCAACCCTGCTCCACCTCCTTACTCTCTGTCTTTGTTTCTTTATCTCTGTGTTTATATTATATAAAATGGTGTATTTCAAAAATTGTTGTTTGTATAATCAACAACAAATACAGCCATTTTTAGTCCACTGCAAGGCAAAGGCCTTTGATATGCCAATTTATATCTGGGGTTTGACCAGTTTTCACTACCACGCTGGCCAGTGCAGATTAGTGATGGTGGGAGATTTTCGTCTGATTGCTCACAGCAAACCAACCTAGTATGGATAGCCTTAATTAGTATAGTTGTGCTGATAATGGCGATACGCAAACCCTTTTACCACATTAAGGTATCCCCATTAAGAAAGGGATACAGTTATCTATTAATCTGGATTTTACTTGGATATAGACACCCTGCAGACATAGATTCGAACGTGGGATCTTTTAAAATCTTTTTGACGGTACTATAAAATTGGATCTATCCGTAGCAGAAAGTTTCCCACAGATAGCCTTGAGTGACACACTTCAGAAGATAGCCTGATGAACGTTTGAGCTCCAATTTATACTTTCCCTTTCAGAATATTACCGCAGGAGAGTCGAGGAAACTAATACAAATACAAACAAATCCACTCCAACAATTTCTAAAAACATAACAGACACCTCACACGTCTCTTAACTGTCGACCTAACCGCGCCAGGACTCCTCGCTGCTGGGAGGAAGGACGCTGGTGACTGGTACAACATATGAACATACGCTACAGGGGTCTAAACGATATCAGGCAGGGCAGCCGATCGGGACTATGATCTACCCCAAAGCCAAAGCAAAGTCCTTAAAAAGAAGGCAAAAGTACTTACCTTTACAAATGGAAAAAAAAAAACACACTAACCTTAAAATTTCCAAAATCATCAGAATCTTACAATCTTATATCTTTATTTTAGCCAATGATTTCTTGTGGTGGCCGATGTGGTAACGTCCCTGACTGCTGAACGCCAGACTGGGGATCGAGTCCAGGTCAAACTCGTTAGTTCCTTTGCTCGCTGTAACCTCACCATCCTTGTGAGCTAAGGATGGGGGTCTGGGGGAGCTTATAGGTCTATCTGCTGAATCATCAGCAGCCATTCCCTGGCCCTCTTTGGTCTAGCTGGAGCACTGATCATATGTATATATAGTCAGTCTCTAGGGCATTGTCCTGCTTGGTAGGGCAATGTCAATGTCACTTGCCTCTGCCATTCATGAGCGGCCTTTAAATCTTTAAAATTTGACTGCAGCTACCTTGAGCCATAATCTCGGTGGCCACGGCTTGGTAGAAATAGCGTTTTACAAATGATACTTGACTACCAAACCTGTTCCCTGTTTTTAAAATTCCCCCGTTCCGAAAGTATCTGGCAATCCCCTGTCATGTTGTACACGACGAGGTCCTCAATTAGTAAACAGGAGGTAAAAGGTAAATTATTTTTCGGTAAACTTTGAGAGGTAAAGACAATTCCTGTCTTCATGAGCTTCGCTTAAATCGTCCACGTGAAATGAAGACTTTCATAAACATTTTCTTTATTACCTCCTCCAATGAAGTTGGGAGGAGGTTATGTTTTACCCCTTGTTTGTGTGTTTGGAAGTTGGAAGGAGGTTACATTTTATCCCTTGTTTGTGTGTGTTTGTTTGTTTATGAACAGCTTATTGACCACAATATTAATGGTAGAATAATGAAACTTGCAGGGATTAACTGATATGTAAATAGCTGGAAATGATTGAAGTTTGGAAGGTCAAGCTCAAAGGTCAAGGTCAGGGTCAAGCAAAAAGTCCAATTCACGTAATCAGCCATAAGTTCGGACATCGTTGGCACAAAAACTTAAAAATTGGTCCATATTTGAGTGTATGAAATTCCCTGCTAATTAATACATGCTAAGGTCAAAGGTCAAGGTTCATAAACATTTACTTTGATACCTCCCCCAACGAAGTTGGAACGAGGTTATATTTTACCCCTTATTTGTGTTTGTTTGTGTGTGTTTGTTTGTTTGTGAACAGCTTATTGACCACAATTTTAATCGTAGAATAATGAAACTTACAGGGATTAACTTTTATGTAAAAAGCTGGAAATGATTAAATTTTGGAAGGTCAAGCTCAAAGGTCAAGGTCACGGTTAATCAAAATGTCCAATTCACGCAATCAGCCATAAGTTTGGAGATCGTTGTCACAGAGACTTCAAATTTGGTTCATATATGAGTGTATGAAAATCCACGTCAATTAATACATTTTATGGTCAAAGGCCAAGGTTGGGGTCGAGTAATAAGCTGATTAGTTTCGTTCTCTCAACTTCTGGAAATAAACCAGATTGAAAAAGGTTTTCAGAACTGTATAGAGAATACGTTTTATACAGAATTTTTTATTTTTTTTCCAAAAGTCGAAAATCTAAAGGTATTCACTGGCATATTCTGTCTAGACTTTTTGGATGATATTTTCTAATATCATGACATCAAAAATATGGACTTCAATATAAGATTTTTATTCATTTTGGGATTTTCTTTTTTGGGGCTCAAAAATATCCCGGATTTTCTTATTTTTTTCTAAAACTATATGGCGAAGTGGACTGTACTGAAAGTGCCCTAAATCTGAATGATTTCCTGAAAATATTTTTCCTATATAATGAAGAACTGTCTGGATATATATATATATATATATATATATATATATATATATATATATATATATATATATATATATATATATACTTCCAATCACGCTCAGCTCTCACCGTCCCCTTGGTAGGGGAGATAAAGTAGTCATGCTCTGATGAGAGAAGTGTGTGAGTGTGTGTGTGTGTGTATATATATCTACCAGAATATTTAGCCATCATTTCTGACGGGTCACGTCCACTAGCATTAGTATGTTAGCTAAACATTCACCCTAAAAGAATTCTGTTCTTTGAGGGATGTTTCAAAACCTTTATGAAGAAATAGGTTGCATGAAATTTTTAATTTGTATTCGTCGCAGGAACTTGGACACCCATAGAGCTAACTATATTGGAAGAAATTCAGCCGAGCAGAACCATATCATGAAAATAATGTAATAAGTTCAGAATAAAACTTTTACTTTTTTTTTTTTTTACTTGAGGAGATTGCTTTCAGATATAATGCCCCATATAATCAAGGAAAAAAGTCTGAGGTTTCTCTAAGGTCTCGAGATATTTCATAAAAGTGGAGTTCATCAAGTCTTTCGAAGTTTAAAGGTCACTCATGAATGGCAAAGGCAAGGGACAGTGCCATTGCCCTATCAATCAGGACAATGCCCTAGAGACTGACCATATATGATCAGCGCCCAAGCCTCCTCTCAACCCAAGCTAGGACCAGGGGAGCCAGGCAGTGGCTGCCGATGACTCAGCAGATAGACCTAAAGGCTCCCCAAACCGCCCAACCTTAGCTCACTAGGATGGTAAGGTTGCAGACACTAATGGCACTAACGAGTCTGAGCGGGACTCGAACCCCCGACTGGGAAACACCAGGCAGAGACGTTACCAATCAGGCCACAGCAACCCCAAAGTTGATGGACATGGAAAGTGAATGGAAATGTTGCAAATTTCTTCTTTTTCTTCATCTTAATTCTTCTACTTTACTTTAAGGGCTGATTTTCTGGTCCTATAGTGCAGGGGGTACCTTACTCTCTACAGGACTTTTCATAATTCCTTTTATCTTATATATTCCCAGAAATTCAGCATTTCACATCTCATATTGCTCTTTTATTGTCAAATCCACATTATTGAAGCACTTGGAAAACAAGAAAGTCTTAAGTTTCCACTTAAAAGGCTTAATATCTTAACTTAAAAAGCCTTAATATCTTAACTTAGAAAACAAGAGTGTCTCCAGTTTCCACTTAAAAGGCTTAATATCTTAACTTAAAAAGCCTTGATATCTCAACTTAAAAAACAATTAAGTCTTCAGTTTCCTCTTGAAAGCTTTAATATCTTAACTTAGAAAACAAAAAAGTCTTCAGTTTCCTCTTGAAAGCCTTAATATCTTAACTTAGAAAACACAAAAGTCTTCAGTTTCCTCTTGAAAGCCTTAATATCTTAACTTAGAAAACAAGAAAGTCTTCAGAAACCTCTTGAAAGCCTTAATATCTAAACTTAGAAAACACAAAAGTCTTCAGTTTCCTCTTGAAAGCCTTAATATCTTAACTTAAAAAACACAAAAGTCTTCAGTTTCCTCTTGAAAGCCTTAATATCTTAACTTAGAAAACAAGAAAGTCTTCAGAAACCTCGTGAAAGCCTTAATATCTAAACTTAGAAAACACAAAAGTCTTCAGTTTCCTCTTGAAAGCCTTAATATCTTAACTTAGAAAACACAAAAGTCTTCAGTTTCCTCTTGAAAGCCTTAATATCTTAACTTAGAAAACAATAAAGTCTTCAGAAACCTCTTGAAAGCCTTAATATCTAAACTTAGAAAACACAAAAGTCTTCAGTTTCCTCTTGAAAGACTTAATACCTTAACTTAGAAAACACAAAAGTCTTCAGTTCCCTCTTGAAAGACTTAATACCTTAACTTAGAAAACCAGAAAGTCTTCAGTTTCCTCTTGAAAGCCTTAATATCTAAACTTAGAAAACACAAAAGTCTTCAGTTTCCTCTTGAAAGCCTTAATATCTTAACTTAAAAAACACAAAAGTCTTCAGTTTCCTCTTGAAAGCCTTAATATCTTAACTTAGAAAACACAAAAGTCTTCAGTTTCCTCTTGAAAGCCTTAATATCTTAACTTAGAAAACACAAAAGTCTTCAGTTCCCTCTTGAAAGACTTAATACCTTAACTTAGAAAACCTGAAAGTCTTCAGAAACCTCTTGAAAGCCTTAATATCTAAACTTAGAAAACACAAAAGTCTTCAGTTTCCTCTTGAAAGCCTTAATATCTTAACTTAGAAAACACAAAAGTCTTCAGTTTCCTCTTGAAAGCCTTAATATCTTAACTTAGAAAACACAAAAGTCTTCAGTTTCCTCTTGAAAGCCTTAATATCTTAACTTAGAAAACAAGAAAGTCTTCAGAAACCTCTTGAAAGCCTTAATATCTAAACTTAGAAAACACAAAAGTCTTCAGTTTCCTCTTGAAACCCTTAATATCTTAACTTAGAAAACAAAAAAGTCTTCAGTTTCCTCTTGAAAGCCTTAATATCTTAACTTAGAAAACACAAAAGTCTTCAGTTTCCTCTTGAAAGCCTTAATATCTTAACTTAGAAAACAAGAATGTCTTCAGAAACCTCTTGAAAGCCTTAATATCTAAACTTAGAAAACACAAAAGTCTTCAGTTTCCTCTTGAAAGCCTTAATATCTTAACTTAGAAAACACAAAAGTCTTCAGTTTCCTCTTGAAAGACTTAATACCTTAACTTAGAAAACACAAAAGTCTTCAGTTCCCTCTTGAAAGACTTAATACCTTAACTTAGAAAACAAGAAAGTCTTCAGAAACCTCTTGAAAGCCTTAATATCTAAACTTAGAAAACACAAAAGTCTTCAGTTTCCTCTTGAAAGCCTTAATATCTTAACTTAAAAAACACAAAAGTCTTCAGTTTCCTCTTGAAAGCCTTAATATCTTAACTTAGAAAACACAAAAGTCTTCAGTTTCCTCTTGAAAGCCTTAATATCTTAACTTAGAAAACACAAAAGTCTTCAGTTCCCTCTTGAAAGACTTAATACCTTAACTTAGAAAACCAGAAAGTCTTCAGAAACCTCTTGAAAGCCTTAATATCTAAACTTAGAAAACACAAAAGTCTTCAGTTTCCTCTTGAAAGCCTTAATATCTAAACTTAGAAAACACAAAAGTCTTCAGTTTCCTCTTGAAAGCCTTAATATCTTAACTTAGAAAACAAGAAAGTCTTCAGAAACCTCTTGAAAGCCTTAATATTTCAACTTAGAAAACAAGAAAGTCTTCAGTTTCCTCTTGAAAACCTTAATATCTTAACTTAGCAAACAAGAGAAAGTCTTTAGTTCCTCTTGAAACCATTAATGTTTTAACATAGAAAACAAGAAAGTCTTCAGTTTCCTCTTGAAATCCTTCATACCTTAATTTAGAAAACAAGAAAGTCTTCAGTTTCCTCCTAACAACCTTAACATCTTAACTTAGAAAACCAGAAAGTCTTCAAAGTCTTCTTGAAAGCCTTAATATTTTAAAATTAGAAAACAAGAAGGTCTTCAGTTTCCTCTCGAAAGACTTTAAACCTTGACTTAAAAAAAGAAAAAGTGAAAAAGTCTTCAGTTCCCTCTTGAAAGGCTGAATATCTCGTCTTTCTGATGGAGAGCTACTTCCCTTCTTTATTTGCATTTGATGAATGCCAATCCGAGAACCAGTCTCCGAAAAGGATCTATGAAACGAGATTAGCAGAAAAGCCAGAAGAACTGACGGCCCTGTCGTTCGCCAGATCCCCTTTTTTACGAGCGAACCTCCCACCTTCAGTGCTGCAGGAGGTCCCATAAAGATCCTTAAACTCACCCGTTTAACAGACATTATTACTATAGAATCAGCAGAATCATTTCTTCCAGCAACGAGCGAACAAAGAGTAATCCCATTAACTATTTTCTTGTTTCCTTTATTCTTTTTTTTTTTTCAGGGTGAAAACGCCACATTCTCGAGGTATATGAAGATATTTAAGAGTGACCTTATACCCATAGTTTTTTTCTTTATCTTTGATGGTAAAATTGTTATATACCCAGAGCATGATATGAAGACATTTTAAAGTGACCATATTATATTTTAATTGTTTATTGCTTCTCTTGTTTATTTATTTCCATATTTAGTTTTCTCATTGGGTTTTTTTTCCCCGTTGGAGCCCTTGGGCTTTTAGCTTCCTGCTTTATAACTAGGGATGTAACTTAGCTAGTAATAATAATAATAATAATAATAATAATAATATTGAAAATAATGATAATAATAATAACAATAATAATAAAAATAATAATAATAACAACCAGATAGGGTTGTAGCTTTGCTAATAATAATAATGATGATAATAATAATAATCAAGTAAGGTTGTAGCTTAGCTAATAATAATAATAATAATAATAATAATAATGATAATAATTAACTAGGGTTGTAGCTTAGCTAATAATAATAATAATAATAATAATAATAATATCCCCATAGATTTTCTTTAAAACTTTGGTGGTAAAATTGTGATATACCAAGAGCCAAGAAGACATTGAAAAGCGAGTGTTTCTGATATCAGCCTAGCAAGAAAGAAAAAAAGCCTTATTAACTTTTTCCGCCCACATGATGTCGAGGCGTGGGCTGAGGGCTGTGGGTGGTGACAGTAACGGGCGTCATTAACTTGTAAGGTGGCCCGTGATCCGAGACCGATTAAGAGTAAAATATCACCAGTGATATTTCTTACGTCTTTTCTTACTAGATTTTCTAATGGGTAATGGTTGGGTAGAGTGGGGGTGACGGGTATACAAGAAATTATTGAATTAACTGGGTATTGTCGTTAAACGGGATGTTGTCGTTAAGCGAACCAGTGATAGGTTTTAGCTTAAAAGCGATGACTAGAGGGAGATGGAAGTGTCTTTAGAAATCTCCAACTAAAATAGAAGAAGAAGAACAGCAATAACAACAACAAAAAGAAGAAGAAGAAGAACAACAACAACAACAAATGATTGAATTCACTGGGTATTGTCTAACTGGGATGTTGTCGTTAAGCGAACCGGAGATGGGAGGTTTCAGCTTCGTTGTTGATCAGCGATGACTAGAGGGAGATGGATAGCTCTTAGAAATATTCTACTAGAATAAAAGAAGAAGAAGAAGAACAACAACAACAACAAATGATTGAATTAACTGGGTATTGTCTAACTGGGATGTTGTCGTTAAGCAAACCGGAGATAAGAGGTTTTAGCTTCATGGTTGATCAGCGATGACTAGAGGTAGATGGAAGTGACTTAGAAATCTCCTGTTTAAATAGAAGCAAAAGAAGAAGAAGAAGAACAACAACAACAACAAATGATTGAATTAACTGGGAAGTGTCGTTAACCGGATGTTGTCGTTAAGCGAACCGGAGATAGTAGGTTTTAGCTTCGTTGTTGATCAACGATGATTAGAGGGAGATTGAAGTGACTTATAAATCTCCTGTTAAAATAGAAGAAGAAGAAGAAGAAGAAGAAGAAGAAGAACAACAACAACAACAAATGATTGAATTAACTGGGTATTGTCTAACTGGGATGTTGTCGTTAAGCAAATCGGAGATAGGAGGTTTTAGCTTCGTTGTTGATCAACGATGACTATTGAGAGATGGAAGTGTCTTTAGAAATCCCCAACTGAAATAGAAGAAGAAGAAGAAGAAGAAAAAGAAGAAGAAGAAGAAGAAATGATTGAATTAACTTGGTATTGTCGTTAACTGGGATGTTGTGCCGTTAAAGCAAAATCTTTTTATAGTTTATATATGAAATAACTGTTTTAATGTCAATATTTTTAAAATAGTTTCATTACTTCTTATATCATTTATGTATTTCCTTATTTCCTTTCCTCACTGGGCTATTTTTTCGTGTTGGAGCCCTTGGGCTACTAGCATCTTGCTTTTCCAAGTAGGGTGGTAGCATAGCTAATAATAATAATAATAATAATAATAATAATAATACAGAAGGATAAAATCCCTTGCTTTTATGTTAATTAGTAAAACGCCTTTTATATGAGAGTAGATATAAATAATAATAATAATAATAATAATAATAATAATAATAATAATAATAATAATAATAATAATAATAATAACAAGAATACAGAAGGCTAAAATCACTTGCTTTCATGTTAATTAGTAAAACGCCTTTTATATGATTAGATAATAATAATAATAATAATAATAATAATAATAATAATAATAATAACAATAATAATAATAATAATACAGAAGGCAAGAATCACTTGCTTTTATGTTAATTAATAAAACGCTTTTTATATGATATATATACCTGAAAACTTTAAATCAGTCAATCAATCAGAGGTGGTTATATTATATCGTCTACTTGACATTTTATATATATATATATATATATATATATATATATATATATATAAATATATATATATATATATATATATATATACTTCAACTAGACGATATAATATAACCACCTATGACTGATTGATTGATTTAAAGTTTTCAGACATCCTGACATCTAAGGTCATTGACGCCGTAACCACCAATGAAGGATTATCACAGCTCCATGGATAAGGATCTTCCAGGGATGCTGTGAGAACGACCATCAATCTTGTATGACTTTGTGTACATTTTAGGCCTGTTTAATCCATTTTCACAGCCGTCAATCAGAATCCTTTGGAACTGGGCCTTATGCTATAAACTCTTTTTAGACCTATGGAATAACCATGACGTGGTCTCGTTAAAAGAAAACTTTTCGGTTGTTATTATTATTATTATTATTATTATTATTGTTATTAATATTATTGTTATTGTTATTGTTATTATTATTATTATTGTTATTATCATTATTAGTATTATCATTATTATTATTTTTATTATTTTTATTATTATTATTATTATTATTATTATTATCATTATTATTATTATTATTATTATTATTATTATTATTATTATTATTATTATTATTATTATTACTCGCTAAGCTACAACCCTAGTTGGAAAAGCAGGATACAGGATGCTAGAAGCAAGGTCTTCGTCAGGGAAATATATTTATTATTATTATTAATATTATTATTAATACAACCCCCTCTCCATCCAAGCTAGGACCAGGGATGGCCAGGCAATGGCTGCTGATGACTCAGCAGATAGACCTGTAGGCTCCCCCAAATCACCCATCCTTAGCTCACAAGGAGGGTGAGGTTGCAGCGTCCAAAGGAACTAACGAGTTTGAGTGGGACTTGAATCTCAGTCTGGCAATCACCAGGCCACCACAACCCTTGTTAGGTGTTTATGGTTTATGAAAGGAGAATATTCGAAACTAAAGATTGATAGCGTCAAACCTGACCAGAAAGCTACTGGGATCTTTTTGAAGAATCTGAGGTATGAACTTATAAATTGTGATGAATTATGTTAAGCATATGCTGTACCATCTGTACCCAATGTGAACAATATATTTAGAATATCAATATGGAGATGGATGGGGCATGTTTTAAGAAGGGAGGATGAGTTAGTCCAGGTGGAAACCGGTAGGCAGGAGAGGACGTGGTAGACCAAGAGAAACGTGGCTGATGACAATGCGCAGGAGGTTGGATTTGAGAGTATGGTTGAGCTCATGAGTTAGTCCAGAATGTACCTGAATGGAAGCCACTGGGCAGGAGAGGACGAGGTAGAATAAGAAAAACGTGGCTGATGACAAAGCGAAGGAGGTTCGATCTGAGAATTGGGCTGAGCTCAGAGAGATGGTACAGGAAAGAGAGACATGACCTGAATTCATTGAGGCCCTATGCATCCCGTGGGTGTCAGAGGATTAAGATAAGATGAGATACAATATACTGTACTACAATTGGCAGTAAGATCATCCTAAGGGGTGCTAAACATCCGAAAACAGTTGTGTTAGAGAAATTGTATCACCAGAATTTATTTCAGTTTATGAAGTAGAAGATAGAAACAACCGGAAACTTGAATAGCTTGAAGACGAATCTTTATTTCAGCATTTCTATTAACATTCCTTTACCAAGCATAATGTCTATATACAATCCTACTAATTTTGGTTTTTAGTCCCCTTGCTAATAACGTTTTTATCTCCAAAGTCTTCCACCAAAACCATCAATAACTCTCCTGAACATAAGTGGATTCCCTATAGCTATCCGATTTCTCGAACCCTTTTTCGTCTTCATTCTCGCGGTCAGCGCTAACAGGTCCCTTCGGTAGCAACATACAGGACCGGTCTCTAATTAATCCATTGTTTCTCTTACCATTGCAGTGTTCTTGTTCCCGGAGGGAGTGGAGGGGTTGTGGCCGCAGTGTGATGTAGACAATACGGTACATTTTATCTAAGTCATCGCTCATGGGTCCTTTCGTCGAATCCAATCGAGATGTGCCCGATACGTCTTCGGACCCAAGCGGCAGCCAAGACAAGATATTAAGGAAAGAAAAAGGTAGAGCCGAGGAAGGAGTTTTGCAAGCTCATTTGCCTCTGAAAAGCGATGATATAGGAGAGCAAATCCTTGGAGAAAAAGAGTTCTTCAAACTGATGATTGCCAGGGTGGAGATTTACAAGGTCCTTTACCTCTGAAAAGCAATGACGTAGGAAAGCAAATCCTTGGAGAAAAAGTTCTTCATAACTCTGATGATTGCCAGGAGTTTTGCCAGCTTCTTTGCCTCTGAAAAGCATTGATATAGGAAAACAAATCCTTGGAGAAAGGGAGTTCTTCAAAACTCTGATGATTGCCAGAGTGGAGATTTACAAGATCTTTTACCTCTGAAAAGCAATGACGTAGGAAAGCAAATCCTTGGAGAAAAAGTTCTTCAAAACTCTGATGATTGCCAGGAGTTTTGCCAGCTCCTTTGCCTCTGAAAAGCAATGCTATAGGAAAGCAAATCCTTGGAGAAAAAGTTAGTCAAAACTCTGATAATTGCCAGAGTGGAGTTCTGCAAGCTCCTTTGTCTCTGAAAAGCAATGATATAGGAAAGCAAATCCTTCGGGAAAAAGAGTTAGTCAAAACTCTGATAATTGCCAGAGTGGAGTTTTGCAAGCTCCTTTGCCCTGAAAAGCAATGATATAGGATAGCAAATCCTTGGAGAAAAGGAGTTTTTCAAAACTCTGGTGATTGCCAATGTTTTGCAAGCTCCTTTGTCTCTGAAAAGCAATGGTATAGGAAAGCAAATCCTTGGAGAAAAAGAGTTCTTTAAAACTCTGATAATTGCCAGAGTGGAGTTTTACAAGCTCCTTTGTCTCTGAAAAGCAATGGTATAGGAAAGCAAATCCTTGGAGAAAAAGAGTTCTTCAAAACTCTGATAATTGCCAGAGTGGAGTTTTGCAAGCTCCTTTGCCCTGAAAAGCAATGATATAGGATAGCAAATCCTTGGAGAAAAGGAGTTTTTCAAAACTCTGGTGATTGCCAATGTTTTGCAAGCTCCTTTGTCTCTGAAAAGCAATGGTATAGGAAAGCAAATCCTTGGAGAAAAAGAGTTCTTTAAAACTCTGATAATTGCCAGAGTGGAGTTTTACAAGCTCCTTTGTCTCTGAAAAGCAATGATGTAGGAAAGCAAATCCTTGGAGAAAAAGTTCTTCAAAACTCTGATGATTGCCAGGAGTTTTGCCAGCTTCTTTGCCTCTGAAAAGCAATGATATAGGAGAACAAATCCTTCAAGAAAGAGAGTTCTTCAAAACTCTGATGATTGCCAGAGTGGAGTTTTGCAAGCATTTTGGCCTCTAAAAAGCAATGATATGGAAAAGAAAAACCTTGAAAAGAAAGGTTCTTCAAAACTGTCTGGTGATTGTGAGAGTGAAAGTGAATGTTTATTTTATAGAACAGATCATAATGTTAATGAAGGTTCTCCTTTATCATTGCATATATTGCAAGTATCCACCTGACACGAATAAAGACATGTCTGAGGCCTTTGTCCTGCAGTGGCCTAGAAACGGCTGTATTTGTTGTTGTATTTGTTGTTGTTGTTGAATCGTAATTGACCTTCTATACACAAAAATATTTACACTTTTAACTTATTCATAACGTCAACACAATGCTTACCATCAACAAGATGATCCACTTCCACACGCACACACGCAATGTACCTTTTCACTTTTCGATCCTTTGGCTCATTTACTATATACTTTTTTTCCTCTTCTATTCCAACCAAAATGAATCATGGTAATTTTTCAACCTCGTCCCCAAGACAAAAAAAAAATCTTCCATTGCTTCACAAACTTTCAACTACTGAGTGTTTCACCACTGGTGTGAGTCTACTAATTTTTCAACTCTAGAAGTTTTATTCCAGCTGTTACCAAGTTGTGGAATGATCTTCCTAATCGGGTAGTTGAATCAGTAGAACTTCAAAAGTTCAAAGTTGGAGCAAATGCTTTTTTGTTGACCAGGCGGACACAAGTACAATTTATTAACTGTATTAACCTTTTCTTTTAGTTAAATACAACAGCCACAATTTCTTTCCGGAAAGATGAATTTGCCCTAAAAGATCAACAGTTAACAAGCTCGTTATACCATCAATTACTTGAATATATTAAAAATAAAATGATAAATACGTTTCATGTAAATAAAATAGGATTTAAAACTATTAAAAAGTATTCACGAATTGATATATTTTTCATTTAAAAACATGTTTAGATAAATAGTAAAAATTGCAATTGCAGATATAGTTTATGTAAAATAAAAATAAAAATATTCATGTAAATATACTATGATGTATATGTTATAAATTTTAAGATTGTAAATGTGTTTAAATGTGTATTTCCTAAGAAAAGTCAATATATATATATATATATATATATATATATATATATATATATATATATATATATATATCCCATATAGAATAAGGTCCGAGACTAGGCTCTCTCTCTCTCTCTCTCTCTCTCTCTCTCTCTCTCTCTCTCTCTCTCTATATATATATATATATATATATATATATATATTATATATTATATATATATATATAATAT